>NC_067477.1:1709828-2009828 GCF_947179515.1 Apodemus sylvaticus | reverse complement strand
GTAAGAACTGTATCCCAGAGGTGGAACAGTGGCGGAGCAGGACCGAGGTCCTAACTTCCAGCTCCGGTGCTCAGAAATAGTATTTTAACCATCATTCACTGATATTATCATATTAAAAATAGAATTTTGAAGTAGAAGAGGGTCTTTGAACTAAACAGGTTTCACCTATTCCCTTTCCTTCCCAACAGGAATTGCCAAAGGAGTATTGCCGTTGATAATCCATCCACATTTATTGTAAGGCTTGAACATTCTTACTGTTTTCCTTTGGGACTATTGCCTCTCAAAGCCATCTATAAGCTTTTCTGGTTATATTATCAGATTCTTGAGTTTAAGTGTTTCTGTAAAGCCTTCATAAAGATGTTGCAGCTATCATCAAGTCTGCCTTGTGGTCCATGGTGTCTTTTGGGAGTGTCCAGAAGCTAGGTACAGGAGACTAACCCTGAATTTCTATTCTCTTGACCTTATATTCTAGGTTTGTATACTCCTGATTCTGGTACTAGAGAGACCATCTACAAATAAATAAACTGAGGAGATGACTTATTGCACCAAAGCATTAGCCCTGCAAGCCTGGCTACCAAAATGGTATCCCTAGAATTTACATAAAAGCTCAATGTGGTGGGGTGTACCTGTGACCCAGCACTTCTAAGATGAGATGAGAGGCCAAGACAGGAGAATCACCTAGAAGCTCACAGACTAGCTATCCTGGAGTACACAGCCACTGAAGCAAGAGAGGGCCTGCCTTGACAAGGTAGAAGGTGAGATCAACTCCCCAAAGTTGTCCTCTGAACTGTGACAGGTGCCTGCCACACACATCATACATACAGGACTGTTTATTCAATACGTTTAGTAAAAAAAAAAAAAAAAAAAAAGAAAGAAAGAAAGAAAGAAAGAAAGAAAGAAAGAAAACAAAAAACAAATTAAATTGTAAAAATTGTCTTTATTAAACACCTACTGAGTGTGAATCACTGCCCTGGTGCTGAGGGCACACTAAGCTTCTCTCCTCACATCATTTCTTTAAGCTAGCTCTACACTCGCTGCACTGAGGCTGTTCCACCTGGGTTTGCCTTCCATTTCTACAGGTGCTGTCAGAGCCATCTAGCATAGGCTAAAAGCATGCAGGTGACTTTTCTAGAGATCG
Source organism: Apodemus sylvaticus (assembly GCF_947179515.1). Lineage (NCBI taxonomy): Eukaryota > Metazoa > Chordata > Mammalia > Rodentia > Muridae > Apodemus > Apodemus sylvaticus. The sequence continues at coordinate 2,008,690 of NC_067477.1, read as the reverse complement.
CCTACTATTTTTGCATGGCTGTGATGGGTAAACTCAGACTAGCAGGGCCTTCAGAAATTTCCCCTCAGGGTTGCTTCTTGCAACTGATATGCCTTTCCCTAACCCTATTGCATAGCATAATGACTTCTGGACATTAGCCTACCTTATTGAGCTGATTTCCTGAAGATCAGCATAAAGATAAACTTTCATAAGTTAATGCTGCTTAGATGAATTAATGATTTCATATAATTCCTGATTTTATGCAAATAATTTTAGGAAGAAAGTTTTTTTTTTTTTTTAGCATGGTTTTAGTTCTTCTGCCCAAAAGATGCCATAAAGTTAGAATCAAGAATAGAATTCTGCTGGGTAGTGGTGGCACACACCTTTAATCCCAGTACTCGGGAGGCAGAGGCAGGCAGATTTCTGAGTTTGAAACCAGCCTGGACTACAGAGTGAGTTCCAGGACCATTAGGGCTACTACACAAAGAAACCCTGTCTCGAAAAACAAAAAGAAAAAAATAGAATTCACGCCCTCCTCATAGAATAGTAAATAAAGGCAATACAATGAATAGTAAATAAGCAATACAATGAGTTTTCATAATTACACTAAAAAGAAATATAGGCTTGGGACAAATTTGTGTTCAAGGAAAACCACTCAGGTCCAAGGATGAAACACAGGTGTATCTAATGATAAGGCAAGGCCTTATAAAAACTGTTGCTTTGAATTTATGCATCTATAGAATGAAACACTGTTTTGAACTTGTTATGGATACTTCTCTGTAACTCCCCTTTTGTGTAACATTTTATCTCTGAAGTCAATTCTTACATAGAGACCTTTTTGCCTAAAAAGCTATAATAATTGCTGATAGCAATAAAGAAAGGAAGTATAACCATTTCTGCTACATCTAGAATATGTGTCTGTGTAAGTGTCTGTGTGTGCCTAGATTCTCCCCTTCTTTCCTTTTCTTTTCTCTGGTTCACAAAGAATTAATAAGCTCCAAGTTTCTTACCTAGCCAGCAAGAGGCTCCTGGGCAAGAGAGAAAGGAACTCTAACAATTTGTCCTTTACTTAATTCCCTGATGCTACATAACAGGAATTAATTACCTGAAACCTTCGGATAGCAAAGAGTTTACAAAAGGTAAATATTACCAAATGCAAGCTACTTTTGCCCTAGCAATCACAACTTATGTCAATACAACTCTCCCATCGCTGCCTTCCTGGGGAAACCCTGTGAAGCCCCCCCCCAAGGTCACCCACAAGGTGCTAAGTGTGTGCTCCGTGCAAATTATTTACCCTCTGGGTGCCTCAGTTTCTTCATCTGAAATAGGAAATCAACTTTTCAGCAAACACTTCCTCACTGGCCTTCCTTTGGGAAGGGTTCACTTTAATATTCCTGGAGTTGCATCAGTAACTGGATGTGAGCAGATGTAACACAGGCTCCAGACAGCTTTGTGTGGTGAAGCTTGTCTCTTGCGCTTCTGGTGATGTTACAAGAAGAACATTCTCAACTAGCCTGCTTGTACAGTGAACAAATCTCTTATTCCCTTTCCCACTCCTATCAAAGCTCTTGTGATCCCAATAAGTACCCTCCAACATTCACATCTCCCCCACTCCTACCCCCCTCCTCCATCCCCCCCCCCAACACACACTGTGCCCTACTGCCCTTAGATAGGGTTGTTTAATTGGGCATGAGTGAAAGGCTATTTAATCCAGCAAGAACAATTTAGCAGAGATAGTCCACTAAAAAAAACATGACTCTCCAGCTATCTCCAGCAACTATTAGCTGCTGATCAATCCTCAGGGAGGGATGGAGCTCTGTAAGTCCCTCCCTTATCAATAATGGCTATTGGTGAACCTAGGCTTGTGCAATAACTACTACTGCTGTGAAAGTGTAAATAACAGCCATTCCGTGTTCAGAAGACAGTGTTTTATAGCATTGCTTCCCTTCCTACCTCTTTTTTTTTTTTTAACTTTTTTTAATTCGATATATTTTTTATTTACATTTCAAATGATTTCCCCTTTTCTAGCCCTCCACTCCCGGAAAGTCCCATAAGCCCCCTTCTCTCCCCCTGTCCTCCCACCCACCCCTTCTCACTTCCCCGTTCTGGTTTTGCTGAATACTGCTTCACTGAGTCTTTCCAGAACAACCTTCCTACCTCTTTTAACATTCTTTCAGCCGCATCTTAGTGTTTCCTGTGCCTAGGGTTGGAGGTGGAGAGTTGGCATAGATGTCTTCTTTACAGTATTAGGCATGGAATCCCTCTGGTAGAACAGGCCTTGGAGCCAATCATAAAGCAGTGGGTTATCCTCATAACAGTCATGCTGCTGTTGTACCAGTAGGCACATCTGGCCTGGAGGGTTAGTAATAGAGTTAGAGTTCATAGATAGATAAGACCATAAATCACTTTTCTCCCCCAGTGGCCTTCATAAATGCCTTCCAGAACCGGGGAGAAACTGTTTGGCTCAATTACACCTTGATTTATTTATGTCCTACATCCAAAGTACTTGATGCCTTCTTCAACAGAGTCTTGTTGGCGCAACCCATGTCTACCCACCAGTATCTTATCCACCTCTACTTTTATATTACTTGTGTTCTACTTTCTCCTTCCCTTAAGGTCTCTTATCCCCACTCACTACCACCATCACTGGCCCCATTGACAGTCCAAATTAAGCATACAGATTTAAAATTTCAAGGTTAGGATCTAATCGTTAGTCAATACATGTTGAGTAGTCTCCATGAATGTGTGTATGACCTAAACTTTCTGTTGTTGACTTGTAGACTTATGCTGTGAGTGGATAGAATACAAAGTATTACCTCAATTTTTCCTATTTCTTAGACTTTCTTGATGTCCTAACATATTATTTACTTTAGAGAAAGTTCCATGTGATGCTGAGATGGATATGTTTCTGTGGTGTCTAAATTGGATGTTTTGTAGATCTCTATTAAATTCATTTGGTCTATGACGTCATTTAATGCAGGTATTTCTCCCTTTCATGATTTTGATGATGTTGTTGTTGTTGTTTTATTGTTGGGATGTCCTATCAGCTGGTGAATGGTGTATTAAATTCATATGCTACTGTTATGTTTGGTTTAATGCGTGACTTTGCATTTAGTAATGTTGTTTTTTAACATTGGGCGCACCAGTGTTCAGACCTTTATGTTTAGAACTGTAATGTCTGCTTGGTGCAGTTCCCATAGTCAATGTGAAGAGTATCTTTTCTTACTATGTTTGAATTTGTTTTGTCAGAAATTAGAAGAGTAACAACTGTTTGTTTCCTAAGTTCATTTGCTAAAACAACCCTTTTTCCGTTCTTCCCCACGAGGTAGTGCCTGTCTTTTGCAGTAAGGTGCATTCCTTGAAGGCTGCAAATGAACGGCTCCTGCTGTCTCACCCAACATACTAGTTAGTCTGTGTGCTTTGTTTTGAGGGATTAAGACCCTTGGTATTCAGAGCAATTACTGAACTGATTCTTGCCATTTTGTTGAGTTTGTAGTTGGTTCCTGTCTCTTCCTCTCTTGCTTAAGAATCATTCTAACATAGTCTATTCTTTTTCTCTGACCTTAATGACAGACTTGCCTTTCTCATCAATACAGATAATCCTATTTCTTTTTTTCACAGAAAGTTTTGTTTCTCCTTCAAGTATGACATATAGCTTTGCTGGATAGTATTCTGGATCCTGGACTAGGTTGGCTATTGTTATCTTCCTAAGCCTGAAATACATCCTTTCAAGGCCTTTCTGAGCTTAAAGTTTCAATTGACAAGTCTATGGTCAATCTAATGTGCCTGCCTTTGTATGAGATTTGGACTTTCTCAATTGCCACTTTCAATATGTGTACTCTGTTCTGTTTTTTTGTTTTGTTTTAGTAGTTTGATTCTAAGAGGATGAAGGAGGTTCTTTTCAGGTCTTGTCTGTTTGGTGTTCTAAAAGCTTCCTCTGTCTGGTTTGGCATCTTTATGAACTCTTAAAATACACTATTAGCTGGGCGGTGGTGGCCCAGCACTTGGGAGGCAGAGGCAGGCGGATTTCTGAGTTCGAAGCCAGCCTGGTCTGCAGAGTGAGTTCCAGGACAGCTGGGGCTATACAGAGAAACCCTGTCTCGAAAAACCAAAAAAAAAAAAAAAAAAGAAAAAAGAAAAAAAGAAAAGAAAGAAAGAAAGAAAGAAAGAAAGAAAGAAAGAAAGAAAGAAGAAAGAAATACACTATTATGAAGAAAATTATTTCTGTGCCTGTAGAGTGAGCATCTCTTCCATCTGCATGCCTGTTATCTGTGCTCGGAATTTTCAGTGTCATATATATCTTAGAATTTTTACTTATACCCTCTTATTATTTTATTCATATGCTTGCTGGATCGTTCCAGCTCCTCACCTTGCCAAGTTCAGGTGTTCTGTCCTCTCCTTGACCATTCTGTTGCTTAGAGCTTCCATCATGCTTTTTATTTGACTTACTGTTTATTTCTAGTATTTCAATTTGGTTTTTTTTTTCAGTATTTTTTTCTCTTTGATGAATTCTCTTTCATAGCTTGTATTACCATAATTATTTCTTTCAGCTCTGTATGTTCCTGACCAGGAGCTTATTTTCTTCTTTGATTTCTTTTGAGTTCTCCATCTGGACTTTCATCTAACTCACAGTAACTGGATGCCATTGTTGTAGGAGCAGTTAAGTTCTGCAGGAGCTACCTTGTCTTCTTTTCATGTTTCTTCATTAGGGTTTTTATTGTTGTTGTTGCTTGGTCTTATCTGCAGTCAGCTGTATTCTTTCAGTTGAAACAGTTGGAATACTCAAGTTGGACTTGGATATGGTGGAATTGAGGTACATAGTTCATAAAAAGCTACATCTAAATAGCACATGGGTGATTTTTCTAGAAATTTCTGAGTGCTCTGGGGTTGTATCATCTTGAGTACGCAGTAGTGATGGGTAAAAGTGCCTGTTTTCTCAGAGATGTGAAGTTTCCTCCTCCACAGTGAAACCACATGCCAGGTTGAATTACACAGGATATAGAGCTAGGAAGGTGTAGTTCCCTTGTCTCCTCAGTTCATAAGATCAAAAATGCCTATTGTAGAATCTATATTATTCTCTGACAAAGAACAAGCACAGTAATTGTATTAACCAAGGAAAACCAGTGGCCCCGTTGACTTCAATAACCGTTAAAGATAAATAATAAATGTATTAACAATGTGGCATGTACTTGGATTTTAGTAATTAAGATTATGCTGGGTGGGGAGAGGAGAGGGACAAGATCAACTTCGGAAAAAAAAAATCAAAACAGAAAATTAGCCTGGAAGAGAAAGCCAGGAAGCAGGTAGAATCCACAAATTTTAAAAATAGTTGAAGCTATATATGGATGTGATTAAGAAGTAAAAGGAGACGGGAAAAGAATGAGAGAATGAAAAAGACTTAACAACGGATGGAAATATATGAGGCGTGAGTGAATGGCATAGGAGAAGATATATAGAAGGTATATAGAGAACAGTATACTCTCAGTAGAAGGCCTGAGAGTAGAACGGATAGAAAAGCATAGACGGCCATCCGAGAATCTACCTGGGCAAGGCAGGAACAAATGCAAACTGCTATGGTACATATGTACATATATGTCAGAGAGAGATTAATGGAGAGTAAAACATTAAAAGGATACTTATGGAGTGAATTAATGGCAGAACTTCACAGAGTTCGGAGGTGAAGTTCTCAGATCTCACTGTTGCTGGGAGTGGGGAGTGTAGAGGAGGAGAGTAGGAGTTCTCAGTCTATGCAGCTTCCATGTTTTATGTGGTTTCAAGTCCTTTCCTGCTGGTTCACTTAAACCCCTATGCTTCATCTTGACTCTTTATCCCTCGGGTCCAGTATGTGTAAGGACCGTCATTCCTCCAGCCAGGTTACACTGTTCTCACCCAGCCATCTTGGTTCAAACAGTTTGGAGCAAATTCAAGATGACTGTCAGCTGGATCCCAACTCTCAGTGCTCCCATCTGCTCCCCCTGCAGAGATCTCCCTGATTAATGAGTTCATCTGCAGACCTTGTCTTTTGATGGAAATGAACATACTGCATACTATCTTGGCTGTTTTCTTTGACAGGTAATCTGCCATCTCACCCAGGAGTCCCGCTCTCTTTTTCTTGATTCCCACTCCAAGTTTTAATGGAACCCATGGTCACCCAAACTGCACAATTCATTTCCAAGTTTCTCTTGGAACTAGTGGGAAGTGAAAGTCATTGAGATGTACAACATTCATGCCCAACTCCTTAGCTTTGCCCCCCTTCCACTTCTCTTTCCAATCTGCTGGCAAGAATACAAATATGGAATGCTGAGCCATGTTCAATCATGCAAGATGCATTAAACATATGGAAAGATGTTGTGGCTTCCTTACAAAAGAAAAAGACAAATGCAAACTATAGTACAATACTATGATTTTATTTTATTTTTAAATTTCTTATTAGTTATTTGAGTTTTACCCAATAGGTTCTTCTCATATTCATCTCCTCCCCTAACACTACCAATATCCATTTCCCCTTTCTTTACCTCACAGGGCAGTTTTGTGTCCTATTTCCTTTTTAATCTATCAAGACCATTTGTGCAGACCAAATATTCTTGGATGTATGGTCTTGTTCTTAAGCATGATTGACTCAACTAGGGCAGCACTCCTACAGAAAAGTAACAATTGACAGCCATTCCATGGGTAAGGGTGGCACTTATCCCCAACTCCCCCTCTTGTGCTGGGTTTGGTCTGACTTGGGATTGCTTGAGTCTTGAGCATGCTGCTGAAACCTCTCTGAGTTTATATGTTCAGCTACCCTGCTGTGTCCAGGAGATAATGTTCCCTCTAGTCATGCAGCACCTGCAGCTCTTATACTCTTCTCACCTTCTCTTCTGGGATGATCCCTCCTTGCCTCTTGGGATTAGAGGGTACAATTCATATGTTCCATTTAGGGCTGAGCATTCTGCAGTCTTTTGTTCTCTACACCATGGACAGTTGTGTGTCTCTGTGTTAAATACCATTTGCTAAAAGAAAGTAGCATCTCAGATATGGATCAAGAGAAACTCTTAGCTTTATAATTTACTCTTCACATTAGGGCAAAAGAACCACCCCTTCCTGGTTCCATGGCCCATGTAACCCAATCTGTGCATGTGGTTTCACTGTGGAGGAGGAAACTGTTCACACTGCTAAGAAAGCAGGCACTTTCACCCTTCACTACTGCATACTCAAGATGATACAACCCCAGAGCACTCAGGAATTTCTAGAAAAATTAGCCATGTGAGCCTGGAGAACAAGCCAGTAAGCAGTATTCCTCCATGGCCTCTGTTTCAGATCTGCCTTGAGTTCCGTCCCTGACTTTCCTTTCTGATAGACTGTAAGCTGTCCTGTGAAGTACCCCCCTTTCCCCTCAGCTTGCTTTTTACTATAGTGTTTATCACAACAATAGAAAGCAAACTAGAACAGAACAGCTAGCTTTTAATAGCCTATAACTTTTATATAATAAAATAGTACAGCTTGTCTTTTGCTACTTTGTGGGATCTTCTTTCTTCTACCCTTTTAACCCTCTAACATTAGATAAGAGAGAAAAAATAATAGAGAGGAAAGGAGGGAGATCACTGAATAAAGTCAAGGGTCCGAAAGGGGTGACATTGTCATTATAGTACTTCCTGCTGATTGGGGCCCTCAAGTTCCTTGGGGCAAGTTTGATCTTTGCCTTCAGTAGATCTAACTTCCTTTTCTTTCTTCTTTGGCCATGACTACTTAACAAAAAATGTGATCAACAACATCAATAACAACCAACAGCAAACCAAGATCTCTCAGGGCTCTAACACTTATACAATCCCCTGAAAAATTCACAGATTTCCACATTTCACAAAATCACTGAAAGTTTCTGCAGTTGGCAGAATCTCACCCCTGTTAGAGCACAGGGCAAATCTAGTCAGCTGATGTGGACAATCTGAAGCAGCCCCATATTAAAACAAAAACATATTCTTACAATATTTTTGTGCTTTTTAAAGAAACTAAAATTCCAGAATTCTCACTATGAAATAGATTTAAAAATACTGAGCTGTTGATATTATCTCAATGCTACATTACCTGGTAGACAAATGAAAAAAAAGACATCACAAATAGTTGTTTAGCTATGCATACACATGCACAAATGTATTTTTATCTAGATATATTCTTATTTAGATACAAGTGTATTTAGAGCCATTATGAAGTTACATTGTTGAAACTTATTCACTGAGACATTCTAGCTTTATGGTTTATAGCCCACATTTAATTAAAATTTACAGGCAAATGAAAATGAAAAAGAAATAGCTGATATTTTATTTCTATCCTGTTGTTGTGGGTTTTTTTTACCCACAATCTTATACTTAGATTTTTGACCCTATGAGAAAAAGTTATCTAACATTCTAAACTTTCAGTGATATGAAGAAGAGGGATGTTTGTTTGTTTTTCTGAGAATAAAAAGGTTTCCCAGATACTGCATTTTTTTCTGGAGAGATAGCTCAGTCATTTGGAACAGTTGTTACTCTTGCAGAGGACCCTGGTTAAATTTCCAACACCTACATGAGAGTTCACAGTCAACCATAACCCCAGAATCAAGGCATCCAACACATTCTTCTGACCTCTGTGACCACAAGGCACACATGTAGTGTACAGATGTACATGCTGGGAAAATATGCATACACATAAAGATGAATTTAGAAAAAAGAAGAAAATATGTTCTTCATATATGCAGCATGCTCACTGGATATCTTTTGACACAAGTGTTGTATGGTTTGGATAGCATACAGGTTGGTGTCTTGAAAAATATCAACCAGAGCCAGACAGTGGTGGCACACACCTTTAATCCCAGATCTTGAGGGGCTGAGGCAGGCAGATTTCTGTGACTTTCATGCCAGCCTGATCTATAGAGCAAGTTCCAGGACAACCAGGGCTACACAGAGAAACCCTGCCTTGAACAACCCCTTTCCTAAAAGCCTCACTTGCCTCCTACAGAGCACAAATAATGACACTCTGGAAGCTCAGATCTATTATGTAGTCCTAAGTAGCTTCTTACACCAGTAACTAGAAGGAGAATATCTTACTCAGTGTTGTATTCCTATAAAGAGACCATGGCCATGGAAACTCTTATAAATGAAAGTATTTAATTGGGGCTTACAGTTTCAGAGGTTTAGTATATTATGATCATGCCAAGGAACATGGTGGCATGTGGGCAGACATGGTTTAGAGAAGTAGCGGAGAGTTCTACATTCAGATCCAAGGGCATTAGGAAGAGAGACATTGGGATTGGCTTAGGCTTTTGAAACCTCAAAGACCTCTCCCAGTGATACTGTAAAACCCAAACCCTTGGTCAATGGTACTTACTTCTAGATGCTCCCCCCCACCCCCCGCCCAGTGAGACACCAAATTGCAGATCAATGCAAAAGCAAGAGGTTTATTTTCTGGTGAGTCGGTGTCAACCTTCAATTAGTTGTTCATGGTAAGTTACTAAGAAGGTGAGCCTGAATGGCTATTACAAGCAGTGTTTATATTTTTTAGGGGCAGAGGTTACATCATCAAGGTTACAGTTCAAACTTATTGGCTAAGCATATTGACCTTTAAATCTATTGGCTAGTAAGCATGGCATGCATTTGAACTCTACCTGGGACTTTCCAGAGGGTCAAGTGACTATTAGTACATTCTGAATTATTTTTTTTTTACTCAAGAATGTTCCTGTGGGTGGAGAATGGAACTTGGCCTAACCTTGACTCCAGGCAGGAGGGGAAAGCTGTAAAGAGGGTATGGGACTGAACACCCCGGCCCCCCCCCCCCCCCCCCGTCTCTCAATACACTTCCTATTCCAACAGGACCACACCTCCTAATCCCTTTTCAAGTAGTGCTACTCCCTGGTGATTAAACATTTAGATATATAATCCTGTGGAGGCCAGTCTTATTCAAACCACCACAGGGAGTTTGCTGATCAGAAGTTCCATGTTCTTTAGTCAGCATCTAATATCACCTAAGGTCAAAGAACCAGGCCTATTACCCTGCAATTTTCCACCCCTCCAGTAGAGGGTGCTCTCTTGAAAGTAGTATTTGTATAAAGTTGCTTCTCAGTGCTTTATTGGCAGGATCTGCTTTCTACAAGGCATTGCATAGACACCTACTCACTTACCTTCCTCATTCTTTGAATAGGGCATGAGAGAGAGAGACAGACAAAGAGAGAGACAGAGAGAGAGACAGAGAGAGAGAGAGAGGTTGCAATGAGGTGAGTGGGAACATCACACATATTCTTTACAAAACAAAGCACAAGCACTCATATAATCCTCATTTATGCAGCAACTGGTTAGTGGTCTTAGCTGTTATCTGTAACTACATTCTTCACTACTCATTCCATAGTTTCTCCAACTTCAACAAGCACTTCAGAAGGTGCTCTTTACCTAAATGGATGGTCCATTCTTGAAAAACAAATTATAATCCTGCCTGGAGGGTTACTGTAGTTTCCCATTGATCTTAATCATAGGACATGGTAAGACCAAGAGATGCCTTAAAGGATATCTTGTACTTCAGACACACTCTATGTGGAAAAGCAATCCAATTTCCTCCTGGTGTCTGGGTCAGTGACCCTTCCCTGTAAAAGAATTATATATTCTAACTAACCCTTATAAATGACACAAAAAAACTGGTATTTTATTTGATGAGCTGTAAGCCTAGATCAGCCAAGTCCTGACTTATATCCAATCCATAGGTTCCATGTTATTTTCTGTTTAAGTCTTGTGCTGACTGCTTCTGGTCCATTTTTCCTGGCCACATGCTCATGATCCATTAGGCTTCCTCCTCGCTCTGTCTCCTTCTCTCTGAGGTCTCTCTTGAGACCCCTCACTTGGATTCTCAACTCCTGCCTTTCTTTCCTTCCACCCAATTACAGGCTCTAGCCTTTTCTTAACCAATAGTGTTAAAAGGCCAGTGTGCATGAGAATTCACTGGTGTGGGGACAACCAGATCTTGGGGTTCAGAATTTAGTGTTTGAATACACAGCAGCATCTGACCAACCCAAACACCTCCCTAACAATGTTATTCCTGTTGATCAAGGGCATTATGAGCCCCCAAAAGGCAAAGTCTTATCTTCCAGTCTACTGCTGGTTGTGTCTCCTGAAAGAAGCTTTTCTTCTTCTGGAAATAAAACTTGTAGGCCAGCAGAGTGAAGATCACAAGAATGGGAATAAAAACTTTTGCCGTTGGGTCACTCTGAGTAATGGTAAGAGGAACCATTCCCGTCTTCACTCAAGTCCTGAGCTCATGAGTCCTGGCTATGGGAGAAAGTGCCACATACTGAATGCCAATCCAAAGCACATGCAGTTATGGAGACCCTGCCCCAGCCCTCCACGTCATTGCCCCAATCTGGCATTGTAAATGTGTCTTTAAAGGGCCATTTTATCATTCTACCAGGCCAGATGCTTCAGGATGGTGGTAGGGGTGTTAGTAAGGGAATTCTATGACATGGGCTTATTGTCTATTCTTGGACTGTGAAATGAGTCCCTTGATCAGAAGCCTTGTTGCATGGAGTACCATGACAGCAGAAATGAAAACTTATAAGATGAGTGTGTTCATGAGCAGACAACGAGAGAAGAAGGAGGAGTGAACACAGGGTTCACCCGTAACCAAGAATCTATTTGCAACTGATACCTGCTGGGATAAAGGAAAAAATCAGTTGTCTCCAGTGAAGTATCACTGGGTATATCAGCCACACTCCAGGGCAGGTCTGACTCCGTGTTTTCTGTGGGATTTTTGTTGCATTTTGTTTTGCCGTGTTTTGTGTATGTATGTGTGTGTGTGTGTGTGTGTGTGGTTAGTTTGTTTTTTGTTTTTGTTTTTGTCTTATTGGCTTGTTTGTTTGTTTGTTTTGATTATCAGGGATCTTGGGGGGAACATTCAGCAAGCATGTGCATGAAGCTGGGTAGAAAGGTGGGGAGGATCTGGAAGGAGATGGAGGAGGGAAAAATGATCAAAAACACTGTATAAAAAAACAAAAATAAATACAAATAAAAAATAATGGAGTCATTTGAAATGTAAATAAATTATATCGAATAAAAAAAATAATGGAGTGGATCTCAAGACCAGTGTTAAAGAAAATTTAGCAAGACTAAGGTATTTGAAGGAAATATTATTGAAAGCACTGGCAATTGTTACAAAATTAGTGCCTAGAGAGAGTGATCAGTAAGCTCTCTAACAAGGAATGACCCAGCAACAGAATTTGAGGACAAGTTTCACATCATCCTCTCAGTGACTCCAGAGATGATTCCTGTATCATGTGACAACTGAGGAAACTGACACTTTACGAAATCAAATACTTTCCTAAAGCAAGGTAATTGTAAGCTATCTTCTTTAGAAAAGTAAAATTGCTGGTGAACATTCCAAGGAAGAGGTCAGATTTAAGCCTTTGGGACTAAAATTAGAATTACCTGCACACTGTTATTTCAAGTCTCAAATAAAATAAGGTAAATGAAATACAGCATCTGCTGGATGCTAATACATTAATTGTTCTCTGATGGCAACTGATCCTACTTCTTTTCAAGGCTGACAGGATATTTTAAAAGAATAGAACCTACGTAGAGCTCTGGGGAGGATCAGAGGACTCGGAGAAGAGCAAAGGGCAAGAAAGCAGAAGCAGAAAATAATCTAACATTGTGTCTACTTCCTGTCAGACAGGAAGCTTTGCATTCTGATGCTGCTGACAGAAAACCCAACAGATGGTGACACACAGTAAAGACATCTACATCCCACGAGAGCTCTGAGTGTTCAGGATTTATTGGCAGCCTGAGTCGGAAGGCTGAGAGATGAGGATGTGTTATTTTCAGTGGTCCCCAATGACTTAGCAGTCACAGTGTCACAGTTACTAAGTGGTCACTGTGCCTTTGTCATTTCACACAGGTGACAATGCCCTGAGAGAAAATGGAAGGCCTTCCAGTCCCTTTGGTGCAGCTACCACAAAACACTACAAACTGGCTAGTATGTAAAGAATAGAAATTGGTTTGAATCAAGGTTCTAGGGGTTGAAGTCAAGAGTGTGATGTCAGCAAGGTAGGTGTGCCCGTAAGAGCACTGGATGCATCTGAGCAGGAGTCTATTCCCTTATTTATTCGAGGAAATAAATTTTTGAGGTTACACCTTTGTGACCAAAGTACCTCTCAAGGGACCCACCTCTTAATACTGTGTCAATAAGAAATTTTAACTCGTTTGAAGAGAATATTCAAACAGTAGCAAGGAAAACCTTCATTTTCAGCAGTGGAAAAAGAAAAGATAAAACTTCATGATCACATTCAAAAGACTTTTTCTTATGTCATAGGGACTAGAATGAATTCTTGCACTGTTGCCATGGCTTTTAAGGCAAAGCTGGGCTCTAGATGCTCCACAGACTGTGCTCAGACAACAATCTCCATATGACAATTAAAAGACATGTTGTGAAGAAAGACACAGGGAGGATGTTTCTTCAGAGGGTAACAAAGGAGAATAAATAAATAAAGCATCCAGTTATTCCCAATTATACTTTCAAGATATAATTCATTATATTATAATATTATATTATAAACTTCATTAGGTTTAAATTTAATAGAAGGCAAGAATTATGCACAATTAAGCTGGCTCTAGCTGTACTTCATTTAACCATCATTGTCTCTGCTCCAGTCCTTCAAGGTATCAAACAAATTGTGTACTTGGTGCTCTCTGCAACCTTGCCTGTCCACAAGATTTGCTGTTCCTGGAATATGGTGTGAGTTAAGCAAAAAGGTGAAGGACAATGGTGTGTTTTGGTGCCCTCAGCTAAGGTGCAGACACAAAATGCCTGGAGAGGTGCCAGACTTTCCTTGTGTTCTTAGTTCCCTTGTGGGTCAAGTCCAGAGCCAACTATATGCCTGTCTCATCTCAGTGACCAAACTCAAATTCAAGGAACACAGATGAATTCCCCAGAAGAATGTGGCTTCCTCCGTGTGGTGGTTTGACTATGTTTGGCCCATGGGAAGTACTACTATTACTAAGTGTGGCCTTGTTGGAAGAAGTGTGTCACTGTATAGGCAAGTTTTGAGGGTTCCTAATGCTCAAGATCCACCTAGTGCAGAAGAGACAGTCTCTTCTGGCTGTAGTCAGATAAAGGTGCAAAATTCTTAGCTTTTTCTCCAGCACCATGTCTGCCTGCATATTGTCATGCATCTTGCCATGATGATAATAGACTGAACCTCTGAAATTATAAGTCATCCCCAATTAAATGTTGTCCTTTATAAGAGTTGTCTTGGTCATGGTATCTCTTCGCATCAATAAAATCCTAAGACACCTGGGTAGCTTAATTAAGATCCATCTCTAGCCTCCTCTTAAGGATGTGGTCACTGGAAGATGCTTGAGCAGATTCTCGGCTCTTTCAATGAGGAAGAGGGAAAGGCTTCCATTGGTTGTTAACCAAGAAAAGTTTTCCTCTCAGATGTTCCTCACAGTACTTGACACTAAGATGCTTTTCATGAATCATGGGGGTTATTTCACATGTAACTATATGGCTAGCACTGAACAATGTTTATTTCAGAGCCATTCTTGACTTTGACTTTGAAAGGCAATAAAAACGGTGTGAACCCAAGAAATCCACATGAACTTGAGGAAATGTAACATTTGGCTTAGAAGTAGCAAGGAAGACAAACTTGGCACTGCTGTTTAGGTTGTCAGTGGAGAAGTGTGGTTGAGGGTGGAGCCAGACAGGGGCTGTGGGCCAAGTGAGGTGACTTGCAGTTTCCTGCCAGGAAAGCTAGGAAGGCAATTCCAAATGAAGTTACCATAGAAGTCCCCCTTTTCTCCACTGCTAGTTTTGGCAGGCTAATTTAAAAGATAAAAAAAAAAAGAAGAAGAAGAAAAAGAAAGGCTCAAACATCTTTTTAGACTATAAGCATGAACTTAACAATTAAAGGGGGAAAAGTAACAGAAATCTGATACATTTGTGGTTGAGATCAATATTGGAATATTTACAAAGAACACAGATGAGCAATCAGACCCAAGAAGAAGCCACATAAAACTCACCTAGGACTTGGCATGGTGTCTTCCAGCACCTGCGATGATTTCAGCCTTACTTTCCTCTTATTTCTATGGCTTGCTTCCCATTAGTAGTAACTGAGCCCTGTGAAGGTAGAGATGTCAGTAGATATCAGAGTCTGGCGGGCATACACAGGGAGTTCAGGTTCTTGTGTATCAAACAGGCCACGGAGCTAGGATATTGCTGCAGCAGAAGCAAAGATGATTCATTCAAAGAAGACACACTTCCAGGAGCACGTGATGGTTGACCAGCACAGAGATCCAATAGTACTACACAGGCCTGGGAAGGCAGACCATGTGGTGGTAAGGGGTTTCTAAGAGAAAGATGGCAAATCAGGAAGTGGGCAGCAGAATTTGGGCTGCGTGAGTGGCCACTAAATTGAATAGGAAGAATTCTCCTGAGTTGGGACTCTATAAACTGTACTCCTGGGAAACTCAGAGCAACTGGTGCTAGACTACACACAAGGCTAAGGAACTTTCCAGCAACTTGGCAGAATTGTCTGCTTTCAATGCACTATAGACCTCCTATTTCTCCTGTTTTCCCTCCAATTTCTCCATTCTTATTCAACATAGTTCTAGAAGCCTTGGCTAGAGCAATAAGTTAAAAGAAGCAAATAATAAAGAAGTCCAGGTCCCCCCAGTTGAAGATTACATGGTAGAATAAAAATGAATACACAAAAGCCAGTAGCTTCCTCTATAATAATAAAAAACATTCTGAAGAAGAGATCAGAAAAACAGTTCCATTCCAAATTACACAGAAACAAATGAACAAAACCAACGTCCCTCAGAATAAACTTAATTAAGGAAGTAAAACACCCCTATGGTGAAAACCTTACTATACTCTAGAGAGAAACTGGATACCAGGTGCTGATCAACTAAATCAATAATGGGGAAACGACTCTGACACAGAAACATTGTATAGACTAATGCACACACCCCCATCAAAATTGCAACTCCATTTTTCACAGAACAGTAAAAAAGAAAAAAATATTAGAACTCATTTGGAAGTAGACCATAAGACCTTGGATAATCAAAACAAACCTAATGAGGGTAAAAATAAGGCAGGAGGTATCACCATACCCTATTCCAAGTCATGTTACAAAGCCATAGTAACCAAACAGCATGGTACTGGCACAAAAATACATAGATCAGTAAAATAGAACAGAGGACCCATGCATAAGACCATATAACTATAGTAACCTGGTTTTTTACTAAGCCAATACTACAGAAAAGATAACATCTTCAACAAACCATGATAGGGAAGCTGGATGTCTATATAAAGATGAACAAAAATAGGCCCTTATCTCTTATTCTACACAAATACCAGCTTCACATTGGTCAAGGACCTCAGTGTAAGTTCCAAGACTCTGAAACTGGTATCTAGATGAAAAAGTAGGATACAAATCTAAAGATGATAGCTCACTGAACAGAAGGCAGGATGCTCAGAAAAAAAGACCCAACAAAGCAACCTCATGAATTTAAAAGCTTTTGCATAGCAAAGGAAACAGTTAAATCAAAAGACAGTCTTCAGATGGGAAGAAATTGTTGCTAACTATATGCCTGACAAAGGATTAGTGTCTAAAATATATAAAGAACTCAAAAACAACAAAACCTGAAGAAAAAGAAAGCAAGCAACCAAATTTTAAAATGTTGGCTAGGAAACTGAACAGACAATTCTCAAAAGAATAAACAGAAATGGCCAATACATGGTTTTAAAAATGCTCAACATCCTTAGCTATAAGGAAATGCAAGTTGAAACTGCTTTGAGATTCTGTTCTCACCCATGCCAGGTGCTGGAAAGGGTGTGTGAAGAGCGCCCTTCTTCACTACTGAGATGTGCAGCAAGTATGGGAATCACTGTGGAGGTTTTGCAAAAGACTAGAAATATTACCGCCATGTGACCCAGTTAAACCACTCCTGGGCATATATATCTGAAGGTCTCTGTACTGACTGGATTTTTTTGTGTCAACTTGACACAAGCTGGAGTTATCACAGAGAAAGGAGCCTCCCTTGAGGAAATGTAAGGCATTTTCTCAATTAGTGATCAAGTGGGGAGGACCCAGGCCATTGTGGGTGGTGCCATCCCTGGGCTAGTAGTTTTGGGTTCTATAAGAAAGCAGGCTGAGCCCACCACAATTAGCAAGCCAGTAAGTAACATCCCTCCATGGCCTCTACATCAACTCCTGTTTCCTACCCTGTATGAGTTCCTGTCCTGACTTCCTTTGGTGATGAACAGCAATGTGGAAATATAAGGTGAATAAATCCTTTCCTCCCCAATTTGCTTCTTGGTCATGATGTTTGTGCAGGAATAGAAACCCTGACTAAGACTGTATCCATTTAGAGACACTGGCTTATCCAATTTCATTGCTACTGTATTCACATTAGCATGGACATGGAACCAGAGTCCATCTCTGTTAATTCATGAATGCATATATAAATCTTATATATGTGTGTGTGTGTGTGTGTGTGTGTTTGTATATGTATATGTGTATGTATATATTTATATCTATTATGTTATAATAGATATCTATATATTATATATTAATTATATTATAGTATAATATATAATCAATAGTATATATATTATATACACATAGTATATACAATAGGATTTTGTTGGTTAGTAAAGACAAATAAAACCTGCAGAAGAATAGATGGACCTGAAAAATATATTAAGCCAGATAAGATAGGGCCAGAAAGACATATACTGCATGTTTCCTCTCATTTATGAGGAATCTAATTTGTATATTTTATATATTGTACTTATTCAGGCATGAGTGTGTATAGACACAGGAACCTAGAGAGGGACCCACAAGAGACAAAAAGAGAGGCCTTAAGGGAGAGAGGTAGAGCACATAACAGAACACATAGGATTTGAAAATAGAAAGGAGGCTTCTGGGGGTGGAAGGCATAAATGGGGCTAAGGAATGGGGAGAGGGGAGAGAGCAGAGGATGATGGCAAGAGTGCCCAAAACTGTGTATGAAAATCCATACATCAGTTACTGTTATATTGTTGTGACAAAATACCATGACCAAGGAGCTTATAGAAGGAAAGGTTTATTTGGGGCTTATAGTTCCAGAGGGACTGGAGTCCATCATTACCACTGCAGAGAACACTGCAGGAGGCAGACAGACCTGGTGCTAGAGCAGCTACCAAGAGCTCACATCCATCCAATTCACAACACAGAAACAGAGGGCAGACACTCTGAGAATGGCAAAAGTATTTAGAAATCTCAAAGCTTGATTCCAGTGATGCCTCCCCAAGGCCACACCTTATAATCCTTCCCAAGGAGTTCCATTAACTAGAGACCATGTATTCAAATCACCACATACCGTAAGGATCACTGCAGTTTTCTAAGGTAATTAAAAATATATAGTAATAAAGCAGTTAAGAGAAGAAAAAAAGTAATACATTTTCAAGGGAGGAAGAAGGCTGGAGCAGAGAAAGTTTAAAGCAGCTTAGACATCAGGGGCCTATGTGTGTATCATGTATCTCATTACCATCTGAAATGAACAGAGGCATGCACTTTAATATGATAATGAATCATAGGACACCTTCAGAAACTGAAACGTCAGTGGGCACAGGTAAGTTTCCAGCCCTCCTCTGCCAGTTTCCCCCCATATGCTAGTTTTGAAAGCTTTGTGTCAGGCCTTCTGACCTCACTTCCTGTCCACTGTCCTAACTCATTGACAACACAACCATGTCTTTTGTTTATTTTCTCCTAATCTTCAGCATCTATCGTGGATCCTCTAGCAACATTACTGCTCAGATATTGGCTAAATTAGATGGACCTGGCACAAGCCTTTTATTCCAGCATGTGCCTTGGGAGGCAGAGACAAGCAGATACTGGTAAATGTTATGCCTGCCTGGTCTGTATAGCGAGCTCTAGGCAAACTAGAGTTGCACAGTGAGACCCTGCCTTAACAAATAAGTATCTGCTAAACTGGAAGGGAAAACTCAGAGATACTCAGAAGGAAAGGATTTGTGAGATCAATTCTGTTGGGACTCAGAGCCTCTGAACGGGAAGGGACAAAAGTAATGTATAAAAATAGATAACAAAATGTCAAGAGGCCAGAGCAGAAAAGCAACTTTTCTTCAGGAGTCCTAACTCCAGGGAAGGAATGAGAATAAATCATTCGAATAATGTTGAGGAGCAAAATTACAAGGAATGTTGGTTCAATTATTCTCTAGTTCTCTTTGCGGTGGTATTAAACATGAACTTTCTATTTCTGTCAGTTTCACCTCGAATGGAGGTCAGATTAAAAAAAAGGACTGCAAGTCAGGTAGTAGGAAGGGTGAGGGGTAAGGAAGGATTTGCTGTGGTGAAGGTATGGAGACGGTAGATAGATAACATTTATCTTTACATTTGCTAGAGCAGGACAGTTTACAAAATTCTATCCTACATGTTTTGTTGTTTAGGGAAGCAGGATTGAAGGAGAACAGCTATGTGGTTTTGTCTGGCAAACCTTTTTCTTTTATTTCCTTTGGCTGTGTTTGTTCCCCCCTCTTTTTTTTTTTTTTAATTCACTCTGGTTATGTACATGGGAAGCTTTCTTAACTGCTGAGCCATCTCTTCAACCCCCCGGAAAGCTTTCTTCATGAGTCAGTAAACACTGTTTGCTTTTCTTCTTAAGTATGGATATTTCTAATATTCTGATGATAAATACAGGAAACAGAATATTATATGGCACTGGAATATTTCCAACTTTCCAAGGACAAATATATCCTTATTAATGTCTCAAAATTCCACCAGTGTAGAATCCCTCAGCAACCACCAGAAACAATGTCTTGTCTGTAAAAAGAGCAATGCTCTCATACTCCCTCTTGATGCCCATTCAGAGTTGCTATGGATTGGGAATGTCAATGTTAGGGCACTGTTTTGCTATGGAACACAGTGGATGCCAACAGTCACCTCCATAAGCATTAGTCTTGTCCTGAGATGGACAAGATGGCAGTCTTAACAGAAGAAGTCAAGGTTGATGGGCATAGAAGGGAAATGAACAGAATTTAATATAAATATAGTTCATGGGTCCTGCAGTGCATATACGGTCCCTGCCCTCCCCACACCCATATTTTAGTATCTCTCAAATTGCTCTCTTATATCTGTGGTCTAAGTCTGTTGTCATTCTTAGCTTCCATCTATACATCTGCAGTAGAGCTTGCAGTGAGAGGAACCGGCAGACCCTTGTGAAGAATCCTGTGAACAAATGTGTTAAGTATTGATGTTCTCAATGGCTTAGATGGCACTGATGGGTAATTGAGCAATCATGGCATATTAGTTATCTATTGTGGTGGAACAGATTACTCCCTTCCCCAAACACAGAGCTTTGAACAATATCCAGCAGCACATTCTGGACTAATAATCTGAGCTGTTGGATATTGGTCAAAGCAGCTATATCTGATATCCCCAGTCAGGGTCTCTGAGGTGACAGTCATCCTAACAGTGGACTGGGGTGGCCAATCCTTTCTGGGCTCACTTGGGAGGCTGCTATCCAGAGGTGCTACTTCTTCATCCCCAGGGCCTCTGATGCTATGTGATAGCATCAGGCCTCCCTGGAAGTACAAATCCTATCAAACAGCTGAGAGAGAGGACACAGTGATTTTGTGTGATTGAGTCTCCAAGTGAATGGTCTGTATACTTTCTTCCATGTTTTAGAAGTCATTAAGTGAGGGTGATTAGTCTTCATCTACTAAACATTGGGATATAAACTAATATGGAAACTTAAAAATTACCTCTCAAGAACAGGCATGGGGGAACACACCTATAATCCCAACACTTGAAAAGATAGGCAAATTGATCAGGAGTTCAGGGTTGTATCAAGTTTGAGGTCAGTCTAAGCTACACAAAAATCTTAAAAAGTGGGGCGAGAGTGAGTGGAGGTAGAGGAGGGAAAAGTAAGCTGATATTCAAACCTGGTGTGGTGATGCATGTCTGTAGCCCCAGCATTTGGGAGGTAGGTAGAGGCAAATGGCTCAGGCATTCAAGGTCTCCCTTACATATCTATCAAGTTCAAGACCAGGCTATACTACAGGAGACCCTATCTCAAAAACAAGGCAAAGAAAACGATAAAAATCTAACACCCAGATGAAACCATGAGTGGAAATTTCATCCCTAGTATGAAGGAGTACTTTTATTTGTTCTTCAGTGTACGAGCGCAAGAAATGATGAAATGTTGAGCAAAACTCTTCCATAAGTGTGAATGAAAACTTTTATGCAATCGACCACCAAGTTGCAGGATAAATGATGAGGCTCTCAGCTGTGTATAAAATAATTGATCATACCCTACATTCAGAAATAGCAAAAAAAAAACTTTTGGAAAAAATTGATCTTGTTAATCTATTAATGTTGCATTCATTAACTAGTTCTCTGATTTACCTTTTTTAAATTGTTCACAGTATGATGATCAAGTCAATTTGTATCCTATACAAGTTTTACGGGAAGTCTTTAGTCAACCCTAATGATTTTGAAGTGAAATGACTTCTTCCTGTACTTCCATGTTTAAGCAAAATATTACCTAAAAGCAAGGGCTTCATCATAAATTCTTTTAGCAGTTAAATGGGTGTTTTGTGAACTGGGTTTTTCCATTTAAACATTGAAAGCAAGGACAAAATAGGCAGAATTTAATGCCATTTGGGACCATACTGGCTATTAAAATATTGAGAATGTTCTACACCCCAGGATAATAGACACTTCTAGTTCCCAACTCCTCTACTTCAACCAGGGATCCAGCAAGGAGGTGAAGCAGGGGAAGAGCTGTTACTTTGAGAACTTTCCTCTGTCATGGTGTACATCTCCTTTGCTAACTAGACTTTGTGCTTTGGGCCTCATTGGGTATCTTGATTGTTACCCTGACCTTTGTTGAAGTTACCATAATAAAATTTCCACAAATTAATCAGCTTATCAACAACATGAATCTCTCTCATTTCTTGGGAGGCCCAAGGTAAAGAATCTTAGTCAGGTGATGACTCTCACTCTGGTTCACAGATGGCTTCATCTCTGTGTACATTTACATGGCAAAAAAAGGTCAATTTAGCTCTCTGGAGCCTTTCACAAGGGTGTTCCTGGAATAGTCAGTTGTAAAATTTCTACTCTTGACACAATCTCCTTGAAGATTAAGTTTTAAAATTAATTCAGAAGTAGCCCAAATATTCAAAATCTAGATATGCAAACAGTGAACTTTTTTTTTTAAATATAATCTTTTAAGGGGAATAGACTAAACTTGGGATAAGGTAAATTGGTTTTTTTGTTTTGTTTGTAGATATGTAGCTTTATGTTTTGTTTTTTGTAGATTTGTTTTTTAATCTAGATATGTAGAAGTTGAATTGTTGCTGCCTCTCAAGAAAGAAGCAATCATCACTTCACCTACTGGGTAAGATAAATTAAAAAGCACAGCACAGACCTCTGAAACAAGCTGCATGGGTTTCAGTCTCTGGCAACTCCCCAGCTTAAAAGAGAAAAATTACTGGAGTAGAATTGTTTGGAGTTTCCTGAAAATCATACTTTGGGATTATCCTGAATGCTGGAATAAAGGCATTTTCTATTTTCCTAAAAGACATATGCATTTAATTAACAAATCTAATCAAAATTCCATTAGAATAAAGTATATAAGCAGAAGTATTTATTTGTATTTATTTTCAGGAGGAGGGAATTCTTACCTCATAATGTTAATGCTTTCAAGAACTGTCAAGATCATAGATTCAAATACGTTTAATTAATATTTAAAATTCACTTTTATCAGCAAGATAATTTTTTCCCTAAAAATACAGAAAAATTCCCAAGTCTGCAAAATGATTAACTCCAAGAAATCTGCTAGGTTTGCTTATTTTTTCACTTTTTCTTAAGTATGTTTTGTTCACAAGCGGGATGTAAAAGGAAAGTACTTCCAGTTATTTACAGAAGTTGTGGACCAATTTACATAGACTTTTAATACAAACTGCCATCTACATTATGACAAACAAAGTCAAATAAACAACATGAACAATGAACACTACCACCACCTCAGGTTCTTTATATAAATTAATATATGACCATCAAAATCGGTTTTATTTTTCAACAATATTTTTCTGTCCATGAAATTAGAAAGGAATACAGTAACTC
This sequence comes from Apodemus sylvaticus, assembly GCF_947179515.1. Lineage (NCBI taxonomy): Eukaryota > Metazoa > Chordata > Mammalia > Rodentia > Muridae > Apodemus > Apodemus sylvaticus. Next base: position 1,985,586 of record NC_067477.1, on the reverse strand, counting down.
ATAAACTTCATTCTTACAAAGCATCATTAGAGATATAACACCCACCAAACACATACACAAAGCAAAAGCTACTGTATAGATATAATATGGTTACTCTAAAGGTGTAACCCAGTTATTGAATTGGTATTTTTTTTTGTTGTTGTTGTTGTTAGCTTGTTTACTGTTATGGTATTTTCCTCAGTAGTGGTTTTTGAACTTGTTAGGTGATCAAATAATTAGAAATCATGATGCCATTTACACAGCACCATGAATTACTCATAGGTTTAATTCCGGCATAAAATTATACAAGCTAGAAACAATTTTATCAGCAGAAAATATAACTTTATTATAGCTTCCACATCACAAAAATACTATAAATAAATATTTATTAGACTGCATTTCATAGCAGGATAATAAATAACACACTTTAAATCAAGCCAACTACCTAGAAAGGTAGGATGCAAAGATGAACTGTTGCTTGAGGCACCTGTGCAGGGTTATCTCTTCCTGTCTCCCATCCCTTGCTGGTGTCTAATCACTGCAACCGGATGAGCTTTCTCAGCTGTCTTGGAACCTGGGCATCCTGACTTGCCCTGCTTTGGCTCTTCCTCGGAGGCACAATCTTGATGTACTTCAGTATCTTCAGTCTTGTTCTCAGTGAGTCATGCCACTCCAGAGGGATGCTATTGTGTAATTCTGAGGCACTATACCTCAAACTAGCTCAGCTTGACAAAAACATGCTTGAAATGGGAAATTCTCACTGAAGTTCCTTTGATTTAATTTAGAGAGCCAGCTTTGCAGTGTGATGCTCCTTTTCGATGCATTTCCATTAATCTTGTGGGAACTATTCAAAGTCTCCTGCTGGGTCTGATGGCTTGTCTCTCCAGATCCCCATGTTGAAATCCAATTACCAACATAGCAGAGGTGGGGCCTCTAAGAAGCGGTAAGATCATAAAAATGGCATCCTCCTGAAATGGTATTACTGCTCCAAGCAAAAAGGCTCTCAGAAAGCCACCTCATCCTTCTACTATGTGAAGGGCACATGTGTTGCCAAGGGACACTGAACTGTGACTTTGGGCTTATTCCTACTGTCTATAAGCCATCCAAGTTATGCTGTTATGGCACAGTAACATGAATAAAGCAACCCCTTCTGGGTTAGCTACTGTTTACCAGGTGCTGGGTGTACTTACTACAGTGTCAATCATAATTGTGCAAATAAGAACACACCGCAGTAAGACTAAATAGTTCAGCAACAACTAAATCAGGAGACAACCTGAACACAGGCTCCTTTTCTCCAAGTGCTATCACCATGGAGAGATAACTCTGCATTACCAACAGCTCTTTGTGCTCTTTCCTTTCCCTTCTTTCCTTGCTTCCTTCCACCTGAGATCTTGCTCAGGTATCTGAAAATAAACGATTTCATTGCAACCTGCAACTAAGAGAAGCAGAACCAAAGGCTATGCCAAGCAGCAAATCTTAGAAAATACCTTTAAAATCCTGCAACACAATTACATATTATGCACATCACAGCACGGACAACAATCACGGAGGAATCAAAGAATTCCACATTTCTTACTGGCATCTGAAGTCTCAGTACCCTTCTAACTTACACCTAAACTTTAAATAGAGAAAAGCTGTGTCAAATGTGAGTTTTCTGACTTCAAGGTCATCTTTAACTGTCAACCACAGCTATTACAATAGTGGCTCTAACCACTGCTTTAGCTCCACACTCAACAGTTTCATGTCAGCAGTCGATTGTGACTGATCCTACTTTACATTTCAGTCTTGTTCCTGTGCTTGAATCCCTAGCTTAGAAACCAGACCATTAAAGGGAAAGTTTCAGGTTTTAAATTCCATTATCTTTTCATGCAGTGTCATCCTGATAAGTATGTATGTTAATATTTCAGGAAATTGAAACACATACTTGTTTTGGGAAGGATTAAAAATTAGAAATTTAATTGGTACTCACCGGTAAGAAGAATAAATAAACAGGTCAAGGACCCCTCACTCCCACTCCGAGTTTATCTTTGGGGTAGCAACAAGAGCTTTGGGCTTAAGTAAAGAACTCAGGGGAATAAGAATCAGGCATAGTTAAGCAGTCCTGGTTATGATGGGTACCTTTACTTCTGACATGAAAACTTTTGATAGAGTTGTTACTTGGTAGAGGAGCATAAATTTAACTGCCTCTTGTTTTGATCACTGTTATGCTATGTATGTATATATAGTAATGCAGCCACACCCTTACTCTGTGCTATATGAGCTATGTACCCAGATAGTATACCACCCTACCTACTCCATGTTTAAATACTAGTTGGAAGCTTGCAGGCAGCTCACTTCCCTCTGTGCCCAACATCCTGCAGGTCTCCCCTACAGCTCTGCTGTCACTGTACACTCAGAAGTATGTCCACTCAAGTCATACTCTAATGGATTTTCGTCAGCAGTAAGGTTTCTGTGAGACAACCAAGTCTCTCCCAGAAGGAAGACAGTTCTTTCTTACAGACTTTTCCACAACTAAGTCACCTACACTGCATGTAAGTGAACTTAAATACTATTGCTGTGAACTTAAATATTATTTTAATTTTGTTTTGCATTTTTAGAACATCTATTTCCTAACATTTATTGATTAAAATTATTTAAATAAAGTGTCTCTAAATCAAAATTTAATTTCCACAAATGTCTATAGCAGTGGTCACAAATTAACATGCAACTTAAACTGGTGGGTTTTTTTTGTTGTTGTTGTTGTTTGGTGGTATTTTCAGGGGCTTGTTGATCAGATCTTAAAACCGGGATTAAGAAGAGTTGCCAATACATGTTCTAGTGAGAGGTATTTAAATTTTCAGTGTTCACCGTGATGAGAAGGTTGGTAGTTTAAACACTTTATTGCTGCTCTATAGTGTACATAATTAAGTGAGGCATGTTCAACCCAAGGGGACTTTAATAGGTTACTTGCAATTGTTACTGCAGGCAACAACTTATACATGATTTTATTTCCAAATCCACAAAAAAACAAATTTTATACAAATCAGCACTGTAAAAATGTCAATTACAGCCCCAGAGGCTTTGCTGGCAGAATAATTGTCTAAATTCTAGAATATGGGAAAACAGGTTTTTTTTTCCTTTTCCTGGCTTCATCTTTTTTTTTTCCATTTTCTTTTTTTACAAAAAATTTACAAGTGAAATGTCACTACGAAACTTTTTATAAGGAATTTTTGCAAAACATTTACATTTTACCATCAACTATATCTGTTTTAAAATCATTATGTAGATTTAATACCCTATGCTGCACATCAGTTTATGTGGGATGACAACTTAGTGACATGCATAAGAAAACACCACAAGGCATTAAAATGGAGACTTAAGTACAAATATTGTTGCAATAAAACAGTTATAAAATTGAAAAATAGGACCTAAACATCATGCTTATCTAAGTTTGACAAATTAACTTTTTCTCCTAGATTACACACTTTTATTACTGCTCTCATGAGTGTGATAAATAATGACTTTTCAACATCAACTTCTAATGTAATCAGCAACACATACACAAACCTAACCAAAGAAAGTATACTGTAAGAGAAAACTATTCTAACACTGGAGTTCTACCATGGTAAATACAGAGCTTCGCACTGATAATTTTACAAAGAAAAGTTCATAATGGTGGCAAGGGGAGTGAGCAGTGAAATGCCCTTTACAAGACTGTACTGCGTATCTGTGCCCTACCACAGTTACATCCCACCGACACAGGACAGTGAAACCTACAACTGCTGTCAGACAGAATGTTATGCAGAACAGACTACCAAAATAGGTCTGATTTCAGTGGTGAAATGTGCCTGCTGACAGGTTATTTTATATGCTGTAAGGTTATCCAGATTTGGTCTGATACATGTAGAATAGACCTCATTGTTGATGAGGATAACTTGCACTTCTGATGAGCATACATGGGTTGCATAAAACTGGCTCCTGGAACAGTGATGCAGAGTGCTCAAAGTTGGTGCAAATAACGAAAAGTATCGCTCAGAGAAAACATGATTAAAACATTAAGAAATTCTCTTTGCATAAAAAAATGATAGCACTGATTGTGTAGGATGGTAGATAAAATATATTTGATGTTTCAGCTCCTATATAATAAAATTAAAATTAACATTACGAAATGTTCCTCTGTACCAGACAAAACAACAAACTGATTCTGATGTTTTAAAGCCAGATCCATCAGCTGTTAAGGGTACATTAAATAAAATATACAAAACAATTTACAAAATCCAACTAAAATTTAAAGACTCTGTTACAAGTCTACAAAAGCTTTAAGAAACTTGAAATTTATAACCACAGTGTAAAAATTTTTTTCCTTTAATCTCAAAGCTTTTTTATACAAACCGAAAGCACAAAAGGCCTTCGGTTTTATATAACGCTACAAAGGGCTGGCCTAAAGTGTACATAGTGTAAACAGTGATCATTACAGTATTTCTCCTTCATCAAAAATACACGAAACGTCACAATTTGGGAAGAGAATTTTCATGAATAGTACTTTTCCTGAAATAATAAAGAATGCACAGGAAAACATATACCTATATTCAAACCAATAATGGTAAAAAAGGAAGTAGGTAAAAACTTTAGTTTCCACATGGTCTGTTTCAATAGTTATGATTCTGTTTAAATATGTTCTAAAAACATGAAGTGTCTTACTAATGTTTAATCTATTAGAATAATCCAATTGCTTTCCATATGAAACGTTTGGCCATCTTTCCTAATAAGACACTGCTCTCTGAGACCCTTGCACAAACAATGACATATATTTTCAGTCAGTATTTGACTTAAAAGTCTTCTGGCTTTCCAAAAATATTTTTTGCTTCATAATATCATATCTATTATACATTTGTTAAGCTGTCTAGACCTTTAGGGAAAATTCTGTTATTGATATAACATAAAGATATCACTGTGATATATGTTCTTAATTAGCCTAACACAGTACTAGAAATAAAATGGGATTTGCCAATTTTTAGTAAAGGAAAAAAAAAGATTACAATGTAATTAAAAATAATTTTCTGCTGGCCTTGAAAAGTATGATAATTCTTTCTTTGGCTACCAAAGCATAAAGAATCCTGCATATTGTCAACATAACTCATATTTACAGAATATGAAATTACATAGATCTATAATCTATGCAAGCATTTCCAATATGAACATTTAAAATGAAATTTTGCTATTGAACACAGGGTTAGGCACAGAGTCAACCCTAACTTTAAAATAGTTAAACTGCTTCATCTTGCCTTTCTGAGGCTATCATCAATTCTGTCCTAACAAATTTTGCCCCCAGCATTTTCCTAAGGTTTCAATCTAAAATTTAACCTAAGATTTAGCTCTAAGGTCCTCTTGTGTCTCCAAAATGGAGAAAATAATTGGGTTTCACTGATTGTCTGCACACACACTACTATAATGTAGTGTAATAAAGATCTGAGACACAGCTCAGATTACTATTTTGGAACAACATATCCTAATTCAACTTTTGAAGAATTTTTGATATTTAGAAAAGACGGCCAAAACTATTTTGAATAGATTTTTTTCCAAAAACCAAGCTAAAGAAACACAGTATTATCCCTATTGTCAGATAACAATCTGTTTTCTGTACTAGACAGTAGAAGAAATGTATGTACGTTATTAGTGACTAAAATTTTAACAAAGTTCTCCCAAACAGAGAAAGTCCAATTAAGGCCCAGCCTGCAAATTAGTGTGGTCTGTCTCTTTAGACATGTCAACAACACAGGATGTTAAAGGAGGGAAGATTCTGTTTAGAGGTTATGTCATGTATTTCCAAAAAACTACAGCAACTTATACCATGGAAGAAATACTTTTCTGTTTCCAGTATATTGGTTTGCTTTTTCTATTTTTTTAAAAATTCAACACTTTATGTGTTGAACCAAGATCCCTGGAATACTTAAAGATGCCAAGGACGCAAACGTGATTTCCTACTCTGTAATCCACTTGACCAGCCCATTTCCAGATTTTCAAAGGTGTGTAAACTTAAGTGCAGCACTAGAGGTCTTTGTTATAAATAACGTTTCAAAATTCTTCCATGTTTGTTGAAACATTGGGAGTTGCTGGATTCGAATCTTGAGAAATGGCGGCAACTGTGACAATCCGTGGAGAGCCAAGCACCTCTGTAACGGATGAGTCCAGTTCTCCGGAGGTAACAATGGCAAGAGCTGTCCCACCTCCTTTCTTATTCTGGTGAGTTTTGACATGCTTGGATAGGTGGTCACTTCGCATAAACCTTTTAGAACACTCTGGACATTCAAATCTCTTTTCACCTGTAAACATAAGAAGTAAATAAAATTATATACATTTTAATTAAATAAAATTTTAATTTCTAGTAATTTCGCTTCCAAATATATTCTGCTTTAATAAGATGTGATAAATACAGATATCCCTAGTTTAAGTAGGTATACAATATCCTTATTTCTATGATGGTAAGGGGCAAATCCAGGTCATGGTAGGCAAGCCTTCTACCCCTGAATTACCTCTAGCTGTTTGTTTAAAAAAAAAAACAACAAAAAAAAATAAACAAAAAACTATCAAGCAGACAATGTAGAAGAAAAACCATGTATCTGAGAATAAAAGACCTTTTTGCTTTGAACTACAGGGGTGTGGTGGGGAGAGTTCGGGACAGGAACAAGTAAAATAACAACCCTGACCCTCAGTTCCCCCATTCACAAAAGAATTACTAACAAAAAAAAAATCTCCTGACAATCTATACCAGCTAACAAAGGGCAGTGAGTGGGCAAGGCCGTGTGTACTCTAGTTAAAGTTGGTAGCTGAGTCCTGCCTTTAAACTTGAGCGGCATGACATATGAAACTATTTTAAGCTAAGACTTTAGTAGCATGCTGAGATTTTATAAGTAAAAATTTGGGCTGTATATATCAAATTAAATACAGCTTTAAGTTTCCAAGGAACAATGATAACAGTTTGATCCTTAAACATGTAGAAAAACAGTTTTTTATAAAATAAAGAAATATAGTTCTACTCACTGAAAAAAAAATGTTACTTAAAAGGGAAAAAATAGAACACATGAGACTTAGTTGACTGTTCTATTCTGTTTACAAATGCTAACACTACCAGCTTTAGTCCTTCCTTCTACTACTGTCATGTCAGTGAAATGGGGTTTTCCTGGTGGGATAACAAATCTCAGTATGCAGATTCTTTCAGTAGATTTTTTTTAACCAAGAGAAAATCTACAATTTCAAAATTTTCTACATCAGATATTCTGTCCTTTTATATTGACTGTATTTACAATACAGAATTTTTCTTTTAAAGTCTAAATCAATGTATTGGATATAATTCTGAGAGGCATTAAAAATACAGGCAGCAATAAAGGAGCCTGAATATTATGAATGCTAATACTAATTGAGGATGGAAATTAAACACATCTGAGAAACAGTCTTGAAGTCATTTACCTTCTTTTTTACCATGAAAGAAAAAGCTTTCATTGTACAACCTTTAAGCTAGAGAAAGTCTGAAGGCCTTATTTTATATATTAGTTTGCCTGGAAGTCACAGAACATACAGTATGGGCTTTTTATGTTACACCACACACCACCATTATTTCATAGCCACCATGTCTGATTTATAGTCCAGAGAGTGATGGCTTGAGACATGGGAGCCTTCTATACATACACAGCTGGAGATAAATCTACATAGTGACAGTCTAGTAAATAACTTATTAATTGCAATATTCATGAACTCAGTCACTTTCCAACAGGTTCCTATAGACTCTCTGTTGAAGACAATTTCTGACTTTAACTTCTACTCTCAAATTAACAACTACCATTCAGATCTATCACCCCAGTAAGTATTACCCAGTACATGTTCAGTGTGGACTTCCCCAGCCTGTCCACTCATCCACATGGTTACTGAATTAACTTCAAGTACACTTACACGTAGAAAATGAGTCCTTTTTGCTCAATGACCAAAGTGTTTTCTGCTATATTGGGCAAAATTTATTTCCTACCTTCAACAAATACCATCATGGCCTTTACTTCAAGGATGTAAAGAATGCTTATATTAACTACAGATCATACAATTTTATAGTTAAAATTATTTAATCTATTCCAATAATGCCCAGGCTGTCAAAATGAATGATTACCTTTCTGAATAAAGAATCTGATTAACAAATCAGTTAATATTGGCTACTGTCACAGACAACATGGCCCTATAAGTATTGCATGTTCCAATTCCTGGAAATTACACATATGTCAGAGACAGTAATAGGGTTTCATAGCTGTAACTAAGTAGGTTATATAATTTGATATAGATGAATTATTCTCAACTGTCAAAGACACTTATCTGTATCTAGAGTTGGAGAGATTAGAAGTGTGATAGGGACCAACCAAAGTTTTGAGATGGTGTCCTAGTACACACGTGAGGGAAAAACAAAAACAAAAACCAGACACTTTGCAAAACCAAACTCTGGCCAGGGAAGTAAGGCCCCAACATAGCACCAAGGCTAAACTGGCTAACTGCAATGGGCTTAGAAGTAGGTTGTTTCCCAGAGCTTTATGGAGTACAGCTCCATGCACACCTTGACTCCATGCAGAGCACTGGGGTTTCTAACCTAAAGGACCAAAAGGATAACTGTGCTCTTTTAAGCTGCCAAACTTATGTTTTTCTTTTCAGTTCAGTTTTATGAATGTTTATAAAAACAGAGACTCTTGCCAAATACTGTATTATTTAAGCTACTGTCATTTTCTTCTTTCATTATTAATTTGATAAATTACATGCCTGAATTATTTTCAAATGTTCAGGCTTTCAAGCCTAGAATAAATTTCTTAGATCCTGACCCATGGTGTTCTTTCTTGGAAGTTTTTAACAAGATTGAATTTCCTTAATGAACAAGGCTTTTCATGTTATCTATTTTTGGTAGTATTTCCAAGAAGCTACACTCAGGGCTTCAGTGTGCTGCATCAAAGCTCTTTCACTAGGCTCTATCCCAAGTCCTATCTGCCTCTCCTTGAGCAAATATTGGTTCTGGTGCCTTTTTGAACATTATTTTCAAATATAGGGTAGTGTCACTCAGATCATCCATTTAACATCTAGATAGTATTTAGTGCTATGCATATATTTTCTTGGTCAGCGTGACTGAGGAGTATAGAGGTTTCGCCTTTCCAGAAAATCAGATTTGGGGTTGAGTGGTCTAGGTACTATCAGCTCAGAGTAGAGCACTTACTTACCTAGCCTGTGTGCCACCTTGAGTTCCACCCCTGACAGCACAAAAAACAAGCCCACCTCCACAGCCTCTAGTCTGAATGACTCTCTGACCTGTTTTCCTATTTATTTCCCCTCTTTATTATTTCTTAATTTCTCATTTTGGATCACTTCATTTTCTTGTTTCTTAAGGTAAAAATATTAGATTATGAACTGAAAAAGACATATTCACTCTTTATTTGCCTCTTATATACTATATGATTAAAACTTTCATTCAGTAAAAGCTATTTTCTAATTTCCCTTGAGACTTTCTCTTGGCCCATGGGTAGCTCAGAAATATATGGGTTGATAACTTTATATAAGCTAAAGGCCAGCATGGGCTACATATTGAATTCAAGGCCAGTCTGGGCTATAATTTCTGCCCCCACTTTTTCATTCTTTTGTTTTCACCCTTCTTCTCCCTATATAGAATATGCATTACACACACACACACACACACACACACACACACACACACACACACAGTCTACATAGTTCTAGCATACATAGTACAAAGTCACTATGTACACTAGATGAGCCTTGGACTAATGGAAATATGCCTGAATCTGCCTCCCTAATTCTAGAATTAAAAGTGTTTACCACCATATCAGTCCCTAACTTATTTTTTTGTTATTATCTGTTCTTCATTTCCTTCAAGTTTTTTCTAGTAATATTTATTGTTTTACTTTGAATGAAGTAACTTTTGGATATTAAAGTATAATATTATGAAGTATTTCTTCTGGTGCAAATCTGATGGTAAAAATTCTTAGTTTTATTTCACCTAAAAAAAAAGTCTCTATGGAGAGATGGCTCAGTGGGCAAGAGTACTTGCTGTGTAGCCATGAGGACCTGAATCTGGATCTTTAGACCCAACATCCATGTACAAATTGAGGTTTGTTACACACACCTGTACCTCTAACATGATAGGGAGTTGGAGCAGAAGGGTCACTTTGGATTGCTGGCAGTCAGTGTAGCCCTATGAGCCACAGGTTCAGGGAGAGACCCTGCCTCAAAGGAATAAGGCACAGAGTAACAAAGGCAATATTTGATATCTTCTTCTGACCATACACACATATACAAGAATGTGCATCTGCACATGTACAGGTGCATTTACCATCCACACAAAGCCCATTTTAAAAAAAGGTCTCTTAACATGTAGCCCAGGTTGTTCTAAAATTTATGAGGTAGCCCAGGCTGCCTTCCTATTCAGACTCTTCCTTCTCAAATTGCTGAGTGTGCAAATGTTAGGAATATGCTACCGTGAGTGGCTAAATGGTCCTATTTCCCTTTTCATAACAAAGGCATCTTCCATTACTCCTCATCCTCCAAAACTTTTAGGGGAAATCTGCTATCATTCAAGCTTTCATTTCCTTTATACATAAATGTAACATTTTCTTTCAGAGTCCTTCAAGATTCTTATCATCATCTCTGATTTGCAGCAGACTAATCATGAGACATGCCTGGGCAAGCTTTTCTTTTAACACCCATCTAGGATGTATTGAACTTTTGGATCTCTACTTAATATCTAATAGGAAATCTTGGTTATTTTATGTTCAGTGTTTTCCTGTATCAACCTTTCCTCTTCCTTCTAATAACACAAACTTTACATCCTTCATTTCTGTCACATGCAGTCCTGAGGTCCAACTCACTCTCTGCTGTCTCAATCTTTTCCTTATGCCTTTGTGAATTCATAATTTCTACTGTTCATTTTCAATTGCTATAGTCTCCATTTGGCTGCTGAATATTTAGTCATTTCTAACTCTGAATGCTGTACTTTTCTATTGGGTTATAGTCTATAGTTTTAATTTCTCTAATTATAAATGTCTGCTTTTCTAATCCACTCAGCCATGTTTAGCTATAGTCAGTCTATGGATCATGATTTTAATGGCTGCTTTAAAGCCTGACACATTCTTAAATTTGGGTTATCTTAGCATCTTATTGTACTCTGGACAGTTTAGATATTTTGCTGCAGATTCTGAGTCATTTAAAGTCTTCTAGAAAATTTTTAGTCTTAGTAGATAATTACTCCATTTAAGACCATTCAGACTCAAAGTCTCATTCTTCCCCCTCCATAAGTTTCAAAATTAATTCCTTTTTAAAGGCATTGTTCAAGGACTACGACAACTAAGTGAGCAAGAACAAGATCTGAGTTTGAATTTAAAAACAAAAACAGAAAACAAAACAAAACAAAAAACTGGCTATAACTGTGCAAGCTGTAACCCCAACTTGAGTAGAAACAGGTGAATCCAAGGAACCTGCCTCTTCCCTAATCATCCTAATCAAGGTTAGGGTTAGGGCCTAAATGGTGAGCTGCTGGTTCAGCAAGAGAGGCTGACTCAAGAGTTTGGCTCCTTCCTTTGTTTTCCTCATGTGTTTACATAGATATATACAACTATAACTTATGTGCATTCATTCAGCCTACACACAGACACACATCTGCACGTAGTAGAGAGAATATATACTTCTTAGCCCCATATGTAGGAATTGGTAATGGTTTATAAGGGCTTGTATCACTCTATTCTGATTCTGTGCATGCAAAGCTTAGGAATGAGCCAGCATTTCTTTTGTGCTATGCAAAGAATTAGTAATCACCTTTTATCTTTGTTTCAGTGTTTCCTTTATGTTTTCTAATCCACAAGTGTATCTTTTTTATTTCATCAACCAGAAAGCCTTTTTGGTGTCTATGTTGCCACTACTGGAGTGAGATGCTGGTGGGGACCACTGTCCCCTTTCTGACTTTTCTGGTACATACATAGAGTTTCCATTATTGTTTGTTGCCTGCACCTGCTAAGCATTACACATAGGGTCAATCCCCAGGACACATAGCAAGGAGAACAATGTGAGACTTACCTGCATTGTATACTTACTTAAGTTTGAGCTCATTCTTCAATTGTCTGCTACTGTTCTTCTCATCGTTTAGATAAGAAAACAAGCACACTACCCAGCTCTGAATGTAACCCCTAGTATCAAGAGGCTGAAGAGTCACTGATTCATTCGGAAAATAGCTTTGGCCATTTTATAAACTGAAGCAGCTGTATAATAATTCTGAGGGGAAATTTAATGTAACTATAGTTTCTCATCTATTTGGCCAATCAGTATTTTTTCTTTTGTACATGAAAACCACTGGCATTTTCATTATCAAGTTTCATTTCCACTTAAGCTTATAATTGCATAGCTTTATATAAAATTGTGTCTAGGATAAAAGACTAAGTCGTATGCGTTGTGAAACTCTAAGTCTACTGTAAAGAACATTTTAGGAGCATCTTTAGGTTTTTCTTAACTGGTAAAAAATAATAGATGTGGATGAAGATGAAACCTCCCTATAATATTACTTACCAGCAATCATCCCTGGATTGACTATTCCTTGGCATGATGCCACAGTTCAATGAAATATTCTTATAAATGAGTACCACGTCCACAGTAAAATAGTCATAGAAGTGAGCTATACTATCACATGAATGTATGATATATGTATGTCTATATCCTTATTAGGTGCAATAAGCATTTGGTTCTATTCCTGCAATATATTTTAATTAGTAGGAAAGGTAAATGTCTTTCCTTGTTGTTTAAGATGGCAGCAGGATCATACCTGACTGTCCTCTCCTGAGACAACTACTAGATTATAGTGATGGAGGAAAGGAGAAATGGCTTAAACCTAAAGCATCAAAAAGAACAGAGGACAGAATCATTGACAAAATAATGACTGCATTGCCTCAAAAAACTAGAATACAGAGATTATCAATAAGGGGATGTGTCTAAAGGAGAGTCATTTTGCGCAGAATTAAGGTCTATTCAAAAAGTTTTTATTCGTTTCTCTTTTGATGTAGGGTCTCACTCTGTGTGCCTGGTTGGTCTGGAACTTGCTAGTAAACAGTATAGTTTAACTCACAGAGATCTATTTGCCCTGCCACATGAATACTGATGGTAAAAGAGTGAGCCACCAGGCCAGGAAATATTCATGAAGTTAAGTCGACTGTCATATCCTCTGGCAAAATATTTCAGGATGAATACTTATAGAGATGTTACCTACAGCGTCTGTGGCAGTCTTCAGAGGAAAAAAAAGTAAAACATAGCCCAGGGACTTTATCCTGAGACCAGAGGAGTTGGTGAGGAGAGAACTTTCTTCACAAACCTTGTGTAGTATTTAAGTTTTATATACTCTGTGCATGGATCATTGCAAGCTTTACATTTTTCTTTTCTCTCTCTTTCTCTCTCTCTCTCTCTCTCTCTCTCTCTCTCTCTCTCTCTCTCTCTCTCTCTCTCTCTCTTTAGCAAAGGAAACTAATGTTTACTACTTTCGAAAGGGATTAACAATAACTCACTTACATACTCACAGTCCATCCATGTGTTTCTATTGAGAGTGGTGGTGAAATAGTGAACTGAAAGATTCTTGCCATAAATGGTCAAGGCTTCTAATGGAAACATGTCCAACTTTTAAATCAATACTAATTTCAAAAGGTATTTTTGTTTGATACTGTTTTCAATAAATTTAACAAGCACTGGCATGACTATCTGCAACTCTTTAAAAGCCCAGTTTGTAAGCACACCAAAACTGAGCTTAGAATTTTTAGTGCCAAAGAGGTTTTTCCTTCTTTTGATGCAGTGCTGGGATTAATGCCTCTTACTTGCTATGCAACATTCTACCACCAAACCATAGTCGCAGTCCCTACTTGGTTTTATTTATTTTAAAAATATTTCCCATTATTTTAAAAAATATTTTTCAAAAATTATGTAATTGTGTATGTGAAGGCATATGTGCACATGAGTGCCAATACCTGAGGAGGCCAGATGGTGAAGTTGGATCCCCTGAAGCTGGAGATAAAGACGGTTGTAAACTAGCCTGTACTGATGCTGGGAACCAAACTAGGGTCCTCTGCAAGAGTAGCACAAGCTCTTAATGATGAGAAGTCTCCCGGCCCCTTTAGTATGTATTAATTAAAAAATTTTGTGTGGGATAATATATATTCAAAACATTTGTACCAATAAGCATGAAATAAATCTGATTCTTAATTAGGAAGATAGCAGATGATTATGATTTAGATCATATTAAAAGGAGAAAGAGAGTAAGAAGAGGAGGAGGAGGAGGAAGAGGATGAAGAGGGAAGAGAGAAGCTAGGAATGTAGCTTATATGGTAGAGTGCTCAGTGAGCACAAGCCCCGGGGTTCACACCAAGCATGGCATAACCAGGGCATGATGGTGCACTGCTGTAATCCACACCCTAAAAAGGTACAGGCAGGTGCATTATGAGGATCGGAAGTTCAAGTCACCCTAGCTACATACAGAGTTTGATACCAGCCTGAGCTACACAAGACCATGTCTCAAAAAGGATGTGAGGGGAGAGGGAGAGGAAAAATGCCATATATTATGAATTTGAGTCTGAAACATTTATCTTTGAATAAATACATTTTGTGTATCCTGTATGAGTATGGATATGTAAACTAGAGACTTTAAAACCTATCTTTTTTTTTTTTCAAACAAAGCAATCCAATCACAATGCCAAGTTTGAAATCAAATAAATGGCAATTTTCCTTGCCCTTTTTAACCTTTCCCCCTGAAAATCCAGGGAACAGATACTCTCTTCTCATATAAAATTTAAAAAATTTAAACTCTCTCAAAACCCCAAACTCATAGCTGTTATATAAAGCTAACTTCCTGGACAGAGTAACATGCTAATACTCAATTGGGTTGCCAAAGCAGGTCATTCTGTGTCTGTAACTCGTTTAACAACTGTGGTGCTGCAGATGAAGCACAGGGCCCCTGTCACTGACCATCATCCCCAGCCACCTGAGACAATTTTCTAATCTGCAGTATGGGCCTTGTTTCTATCTCATGGTGCTGCTTTAGCACCAAAGGAAGAAACACATTCAAATACCCAACAAACACCAGCTCATAAGAAAGGCCAACTCTAGGACTCCTGTGTCTTCAACATATACCACAGCTTATGTAAGTTAACTAATAACTCAAAATTGACTCGGTAAGAACCAGGCACACTCTAAGCAGGAGATGAGTGCTTGACTGTGCTTTCACCAGTGGCTGAGATTTGATAGTTTATAGTAACTAAAACTGGATGGCACTGGTGTATGAATTGTCAAATGGAATAGCGCTTCATAACAGGGGACCCAGAAATTAAGGTACAATTATAGACAATTTGAGAGAAATGTTACTATAGTCAGAAGAATAAACTAATCAAAAACTGGCTTTTCATATGAAATATTTTGTAGCCTCAATTCATTATTCAAGACAAGAAAAAAGAAGTGGAAGAGGAAGAGGAAGAGGAAGAAGAAGGAGGAGGAGGAAGAACAAGATCACCCTTTTGCATAATCTGAAGAATTTTGTATAATCTAAAGGACCAAACTTGAGGCAAAAAATTCAAAGCTGTTAAAAAAAAGTTTCAAATAACTTCATTGTATATGATATCATACAATATTTTATGGCCTGTACAAAAACTACTTCCTATGTATATCCACAGATAATACACACAGGTTTAGAAATATACAAGAAGCCAAATCATAGACTGATGGTGGCTGATGACTTTGGTACTGACTTCCTTAGTGAGTTGATTTACTAAAAGTAACAAAAAATATTATTTGCGTATTAAGTCGGTATTTGTTATATTATTCTTCACACTTTCTGGGTTTGAAAAGGGAAAATGGAGTCACTAATATCATTGTGGGGATCAGGGCTAGGGTAATACTCCCTGCCCTGACTTGACATGGAGCATGGAGCTCCTGAGGCTTGAAAATCTCTGCTTGTGACTTGGTGATATAGCCCAAAAAATAAAAACAAAAAACAAAAAACAAAAACAACAACAAAAAAACAAACAAAAACAAAACAAAAAAAATCAACAGCCATGCTGTACTTTTCCACCAGCCCATTGCACATGCTCCTATTAAAAACCTCTCCTCTTCACCCAACCCAGCTGCCATTCTCTTCTTCCCAGTAAATCTCGTGTGATATTTGTTATGTGGTATGACTTTGTGGTATTCCTTGACTCCCAACTGCTAAGATGCCCTTGCACTGGAAAAACCCTTACAACCACAATTTAATACTCTTCTTATATATATATAATATACATAATAAATATATCCACTTTATATATATATACACACACACATATATATATATATATATATATACATAATACATAAACAGATATACACATACATACATACATATACATACATACACTTTGGAAAATCATGGTATAGATTTAACATCCTAAAAAGCAAAAGGAAATAATTCCAAGTTATATAAAAATGGTGATAAAATGTAAGAAGTAAAATAAATGTATATCAGAAAGAAGGCGAGACGTTTTGACCTTCAACAGTGCAACTTTCACTAAGCACTCGAAAACTAAGTAGTATCTCTCTCCCCCAAGATAAACCAACTAACCTGTGTGGGTCCTTCTGTGTCTCTGAAGCTCATCACTCCTTGTGAATCTTTTGCCACAAAACATCCAGTTGCATATGAAAGGCCTTTCTCCCGTATGCCATCGGAGATGTGCTCGGAGGTGAGAGGTCTTGCCGTATACTTTCCCACACCCTTCAATGTGGCAAACATGCTGCTTCTTCTTTCCTGGTTCACTGCTGCCCCTGACAGAACAAAACCAACATCATTATACTCCAAACTCAGCTTCTATCTGTGCCAAAAACAAAGGCAGGCCATCTACATGATTAGAAAGTGCTTTTCTGAGTATGTCTGAACACAAAGAAAACCATGAAAATTTTTTCATTCATTGAGGAAAAAATCAAATATGGTCATGTATTAAAACTTATATGAAAATGTGGTAAGCTTCAGAATTTATGTCTATTACATAGCTCATACTGCCTGAACCAGCTATAATTTTGAGGTTATCCTCAAATTCATAATCTCCCTGCCCCAGCCTCCCTATTGTTGGAATTGGAAGCATGCTACCTACACCTGGGAAAGAAAACAAACCTCTTGAGAATTCTCCTCTAAATATCAAAAAGATAGTTACCTCAGTTAAAAATATAGGGTGCCAAGATTCACTTCTAGCAGGTCAGTGTGACAAGGAATTCCATGAACCCCTTCCAGCAAAACTAATAAATTATAAATCTACTTCCCAATACACTATTCAAGAATCTCTGGTCTCAGTCTTAAAAACCACTAACAGCAAAAACTAATATTCACTCTGAAATCTAAAGTATGTAACAATGGAGTCTATAGATCTAAGACTAACTCCTTTTCTTCCTTTCCACCTGCATGACAAAGGAGAGTTACAGAACAGTACAGCCATGAACAGGGAGGGCTCCCTCCCCTCCAGTCTCCCAGCTCTCCATCTTCCAGGGAGAGCCAGGGCACAGAGCTTCTCATTCTACTGCCTGTTGCTGAGGCTGAGCTCCAGTTGAGTGTGGCTAACAGGCATCCAGTGGCCAACTCATCGAACTCTGTAGTAATTGTGACATGATGAAAATGATATGGCCCAGGTGTTTCCTGACTTTCATGCACAGTTCATAAATTAGAGCTACCCAGCTGGAAGAGCCCAGGTTAAGAAAATGTGAGCCTATTGTCCCTGCCTCCAAGCACTGAGCTGTTATATCAGGGCATCACGCTACCCCACTTCCTACTTACAAGCCAAAATCTAGCTAGAATGAACTCAAATCTCAAAGAAATCTCAAAGACAATCTGCAAGAAAGCTGAAGTTTCATTGCTGGGCTTGTTTTCAAAAGGAAACAACTGTTGCAAAGGCACCTGAGAGAAAGATACAGTGTTACTCGAGATAAGGCAAAAACCACAGGTATGATGAATCTTTGGAAAGAAGCAAGAGTAGAAAGGAAGAGTGAGCTTTGAGATCCGAATATGCTCCCAGAAATGAACAAAATAAAAAAGCTTCAGCTAAACTAAGCAAGACGCAAAGACTCAATTACCTCCCTTGCAAATAAAAATCAATATCAATCTCATGAAAATAAAGAGGATCTTAGAGGAGCATTATGTGTCACCAGCCACTTAGGCAGTCACTTTCTCAAACAGAAAATGTGAAAAACTGATAAACAAACAAACAAACAAAGACAAATGGTCAAAGTAAATCTGTAACAAAAAAGAATTAGAAAACATTACAAAGCCTAGAGTCAAATAGCTTTACTGGCGAAATCCCTTTCCCCTATATATAATTTTTTACTTGTTTTGGGACAAGGTCTTAGTATACAGCCCTGCCTGTCCTGGAACTCACTAAATAGACCAGGTTGGGCTAAAAGAAAAACAACTGCCTCTGCTACGGAGTGTTTGGTATAAAGGTTTGTACTATTATAACCACCCTTCTCTCTCCTTCCTCGGTCCCTCCCTCCCTTCCCTCCCCCCTCTCAAGACTTGTTCAAAAAAGAAAACTGCAGGGAACACTTCCCAATTCACTGTAAGGCCAATATACAAGAAAAGCAGAGACTAGCATCTCATGAACACAGATGAAAAGAACAGCAAATTAAGCAGTGTGTGGCACATACTTAGGATGCCAGCATTCCCCAGAGGCAGAGACATATAAGATAAGAGAGGCTGGCAAAGAGAGGAGGGGAAAAGAGGGGAGAAAGGTGGCAGCAGACAAAATCCTGGTCACCTAGAAAGAGAATTATTCACCATAACCAGGAGGATTTTTAACATATATATGCAAAAATCCTTTGACTTGTAACAGCTATATGGATTTTTTAAAAACTCACAATTATTATAATAAATGCAATAAAGTGTCAGGCATAAAAACCCTTTATGATTAAAATGAGATTAAAAAAAGGAGATGATGGAAGGGAGCTTCCTTGACTTGATCCAGGGTTCTAGAGCTGAAGTTAGATTTAAACAGTGAGAAATTGGATGATCTGTTCCCCTACCCTGAAAAAAAAAAAAACCACCAGAAATTCTCCAGAGTAGAATAAGTAAAACCAAAATATTGGATCCTATAAATGTATCTCTAGAATAACAGATATTATAACTGTATCTCTATAATATTATAATACTATAATACAGAATTCTTTTTTATCAATTTTTTCATGCAGTATATTTTGACCACGCTTTCCACTCCTTTGACGCCCCCCAGAAATTCTCCATCTCCTTATCCAAGCAACTTTGTTGTTTATTTTTCAAAAGGAAATTAAACCACAAAATCTAATGTCAGAACAACCAGGCAAAAGACCAACATGGCAAAAATTGTCACAACAAGGCAAAATGAAAGGAAAATATCCCCTCCCACATGACATAGAGGGTTTGTTTGTCCAACTACTCTTGGGGATGGTGACTGTCCTGGAGTATGGTTGATAAATCCAGTGACACTTTATTAGACGCAACTTGAGTTTTTCATTGCTAGTGGGTATCAATTGCAAATAGCTTCTTGGTTAGGGATTGGATCTCATGCCCACTTCCTCTTCTCAGTGCTGGGACCCCATATAACTTGAACCTGGGCAAGCCTTGAAGTTTGATGAAGACATCCCATTTAGGACCAAGTGTTCTCAGTCTGTACAATGCCCATTTATGTGTTCATTCCATCTACTGTAAGATGCTTCTCTGATGAGGACTGAGTGAGGCACTGGTATATGGGTATAGCAGTGTGTCATTAGGAGTCATTTCATTCCTATGTTCCTTTAGCAGAGGAAGTAGGTTTTCCTCTAGGTCCAAGACCTAGCTCGTCTCAGGTTCTTGGCCACTTTATCAGCTTCAGGTACAGGTTTCATCTCATGAAGAAGTTCTTGAATCCAGATTTTAAAAGTGGTTAATGTTCCCATAACATTTGTGCCACTATTGTATCAGAATGTCTTGTAAGCAGGTTGCAGGGTTTGTAGCTGGGTTACTTTTTCTTGCATCATGCAGAATATCTTCCAGAACCATGGATGCTAATTAGTAGGAGTGAAGCTTCTAATTAGGTACCAGTTTGACTTTTAAGTACTTTATGACATATTCTCTTCAGAAACAGCGCCTTAGAATTAAGATATGGAGAGCCTTGGCAATAGTTTGTAATGTTTGGCAGGTTTGATGGGACAAGATGTGAGTGTGAATGCTACTATGTACCTATTCTGGAACTGAAGGTTTACTTAGTGGTTTAAGATGACTGCTTGGGGCACTGTCTTCTCAATTATTTAGTGACTCCATGTAAGTTCCTTTCATACATGTATATATTTAGGAAGCTTCTACTGTAGCAGGTTTTCTTGATTTTTTTCAAATGGCTTTATTATTAGTTCTAGCTCTCCATTTTTCCTCCTTCACTCTTCTCTCCTATCTTTTCCCTATTTAATCCTATGTTAGTTGCCCCTTTAACTCTCATAGCTTTATTTTTTAACTCCTCTTCCTTCAAATATCTTCCCTGTACCAATCCTAGTCTCTTACTAGGTACTTAACTTCCCTGGTTACTGAGATGGTAGCATATATTTTGAAAGCTTAAAAGCTAACATCCACATATAAGAACATATGATATGTCTTTGAGATCTGGGTTACCTTACTCAATATAGTTTTATTGTTATTTTGTTTTCATTCATATATGTACAAAATTTGTTTTTTTAACAGCTCAATAATATTCCACTATGTAAATGAAGCATGTTTTCACCATTGATATGAATTGTTTCCAACTTTTGGTGATTACAAATCAAGCAGCAATGAACATGGATGATCAAGTGTCTCTGTAGTATGGTGTAGAGTCTTTTGGGTATATGCTCAAAAGTGGTACAGCTAGATCTTGAAGTGGATCAATTCACAGCTTCCTGAAGAATCTCCACATTGTTTTCCATAATGGCTGTATAGATTTTCACTTCCACCAGCAACAAACAGATGTTCCACTTTCCTTGTATCCTCACTAGTGTGAACTGTGACATTTGTTTTATTTATCGTGGCCATTCTAAGATGAAATCTTAAGGTGGTTTTAATTTTCTTGATAGCCAAAGTATTTTGAAAAGTGCTTCTTAGCTATTTGAGCTTCATTTTGTAATAATTCCCTATATAGTTCAGTACCTCTTAATTGGGTCGTGTTCTTGATGTTCTAGTTTTCTTTGTTTTTTTTTTTTTTTACTTCTTTATATGTTCTAGATATTAAACTTTTATTGGATGTGTAGTTGGTAAACTGTCCAAATGATGGGTGTCTTTTGCAACATGGGTTTGCAGTTTCATGAGGCCCTATTTATTTAGTTATTTTATTTGTGTGTTTCATCTATATACCTCCTACAAGATGGCTGCCAGAAGAAGGACGTCCAGAAGAGGGTACTGGCTCCCTTGGAACTAGAATTATAAACAGCTGTAAGCTGTCATGTGGGTGCTGAGAATTAAGCCCAACTCCTCTGGAAATATACCATCTCTCCAACCTAGAGGTCCCACTTATTAATTGTTGGTCTTAGTGCCTGTGCTATCTGTGTTCTGTTCAGAAAGTTTTTTCCAGTGCCACTGAGCTGAAGACTCTTCTTTCTCTTCTGTCAGATTCAGTATATAAGGTCTTATGTTGAGGTTCTTGATCCATTTGGAGTTGAATTTTGTGTAGCACGAAGAACCTATTTTCATTCTTTTATATACAGCATCCAGTTTGACCAGCACCACTTGTTGAAGATACGGTCTTTTTTCACAATGTATATTTTTGGTTTATAGAAATCTTATTTTTATGGGTGAGTGCTTTGCCTGCACATATGTCTGTGGCTAGAAGGCGGCATTTGATCCCTGGGAATGGTGTTACAGACAAGTGTAAACCACCATGTGAGTACTGGGACTTGAACCAGGATCCTCTGGCAACCATGCTCAAAATTGCCGAGGCATCTCTCCAGCCCAGTAGATGTAAAAATCTTAAGTAGTCATTATGAAAACCACAAGAAAGAATAATTCAGCAATAGTCTAAAATGTAAGATCAATACCCAAAAGCCAACGTAATTCTGTATACCTGAAATTAGGGGAGGGGAGGCTTCATTTATAATAACATCAAGAAGATTTAACAGGAATACATTTAACAAATACTAAACTTACACTCTTTAAAAAAAACACAAAATACTAATGAAACAAAACACCAGAAATCTAAACAGAAATATGTTACTTTTGTATGGATCTGAAGACTCCATATTATTAAATTGTCACTCTCCCCCAAACTGACCTGCAGTTTCACCTTAATTCCCATCAGGATACAATCTTGCTTCTCTGTAGAAACTGACAAGGTGATGATAAAACTTATCAAGAATCCCCAGTGTTGCTAAACGCTTAAAGCAATTTTGAGAAATGGGAGCCAAAAGCATTCAACAGAAAAAGAAAGCTTCAGTAAATGATGCTGGGTCCCTGCTTCCTTTATATCACATTTTAAAAAGAAACCTTGTACTATCCTATCTAAATTTCAGAATAAAATCCATAAAACTGAAAACAAAACAACTATGAACATTCATTAGATTTGGTATTCATTGAAGACGGAGTCTTCAATATAACATCAAAAGCAAAAGCAACCAAGAAGAAACAAACAAAAAATTATATTTCAAAAGATTTTGTGCTTTGAAAGACACAATCACAATCTTGACAGTATATGACCATTCTAAACCCGAGGAAACAGGATCTCCAAATCATATACTGGTGAGATCTTATACCCCGAATATATGAAGAACTATTCAATGATGCGATTAAACATGGAAAAACTATCTAAATACACAATTCTCCAAAGATACACAATCAAAACCACACAAAAATATGATTAACATCACTAATCACCAGGAAAATTTCAATCAAAACCACACTGTGACAGCACTTTCAGACTTATTATTATCTGACTTAAAAAAAACATAAGCAATCAGGTAATGACATGGACTAGCAATCTATGGAGAAACTGGAACCTTCTTTATACAGTGCTGATGGGAACACAGAATAGTGCAACCACAGTGTAGCAGTTTCTTAAATGGTTAAATAGGTACCAGACAACCTTGCAACTTTGTATCTGCAGGCATGCAGGCACACACATAGGTCTGCATAAACATTGCATAAATACATGCAAACAGTGGCACTACTCATAATGGTCAATAAAGAAAGAGTTTAACTATGTAGACAATGATGGGATAAACAAGTACACTCTGTCTGTCTGTCTGTCTTTCTGTCTATCTGTCTCTCCACCCCCCCCCCCCGGCTACTAAATATTCCATATAATGGAGTATTATTTGTCCACAGACGAAATGAAGTATTGATTAGGGGCCATCACAAAAATTCAAATATTGTATGATTCCATTTGTATGAAATGTCCAGTACAGGAAAACCTATAAATACAGACATCAATCAGTTCAATAGAGCTGAGGAGTTCAGGGGCTAGGCCTTTTTGAAGATGACAAAGTAGCTTAAAACAGACTGCAGTGACATCTGTGTGACTGTATTCTAAACTACTGCACTATATATGACAAACAAGTAAACAGCATGGCACAGGAATCAGTCTGAAATCAAGAGGTGTTCAAAGCTTTTACCTAGAAAGTGAAAGGAGAAATTCATTTATTAAAAAATTATACAACACATAAACTGTGCCTCAAACTTAATCTCCTGTGTAACACTGCATTCCAGCTTCTGAGAGAGAAAGCTCGGGAGGCTCCAGTGCTTAGAGGAAGTAGCCAGGACTGCTTTAATTCCAGAGAGCCAGGGTGAAAACAGCAGTTACCTTCCTTCTCCTTCCCTACAGTTAGGACACGAGCAGGCAACTCTTCGGAGCCTCTTGCCAGGTTGCACCTCTGCATCAGAGGTCTGCTGGCCTTGCTGCAAATGCACTTGTGTGAGTTGGTCAGGACTAACAGCACCTATTGTCGCATTAGCAATCCCTCCAACTGCCACCGTTACAGGAGCTATAGTAGCTTGTTGGACTTTCACTCCATCCTGTCCTTGCTGCTGACCTAAAAAAAAAAAAAAAAAAAAAAAGACAGAAAAACAAAGCATTGTAATATTGTCTGTTTCTAAAATAATGGTGAAAAAAATCCATGTGAACATTTTAAAGCTTTAAATGTTATTTTTTTTAACAATACACAAAAAAGCAAAGGGCTTAATGATACGATATTTACCCAGCTGCTGGGATTCTATGTAAGAATAACCACCTGACTGAAATCCTGTGAGAACTCTTGAGATTTCTGAAATATTAATGCCTGGGTAGGTGGATATATATACATACATATACACATATATATGTGTGTGTATATGTCTGTCTGTCTGTCTGTCTGTCTGTGTGTGTGTGTGTCTGTATGTATGCAAGCATATAAACATAAACCATCATTACTCTTTATTACAATTTCCAATCAACAACGTAGTTCATATGGCAAGAAAATACAGGAATAAAAGTAGTGATGGTACACATCTTTAAGCTCAGTGCTAGTAAGCAGAGGCAGGCAGATCGCTGAGTTCAAGGCCAGCCTAGTCTACAGATCAAGTTCCAGGATAGTCAGGGCTACACAGAGAAACTCTGTCTCAAACTACCAAACTGAAGAAGAAAATACAGGAATGAAAAATAACTAGCAGAAGGATTAAATATAGATATTTATCAGTTAGAAACAATTAAGCAAACATGTCCTTAATAATGACAAATTTTGTTTTATTTTTAGAATGCAAACAGAATTGAATGTTTCCTCACTTTATATTTTTGAAACAGAGCCTTGCTATGTAGCAAAGGCTAGTCTATAGTTTACTATATAACTCAGTTTGCCTCAAACTCCTGCCTTAGCATCCTATGTATATGGGTTACTGGTAGATACCCCCATCACTCCATCCTAAGTGGGTTTAAATGCAAAATCAACCGTGTGTGTGTGTGTGTGTGTGTGTGTGTGTGTGTGTATGTATGTATATATAAAATGTATGTGTACATATAAAATGTATGTGCATATATATATATATGTATGATAATGTATGTATACACAGTCACTACTGCAAACAGAATTTTTTCGTATGCTTCTGCTGTTTTATTCCTTAGACTATGTCTCGGGTATAAACTAGCTTAGCTTCTGTTCATTACTAGGGAAACTATAGGAAACTAGGAAGAAATGTGACAAAACTATTTATATGAGCTTACTTTATCCTGAAGTACCTGTCTCTAGGTCTGATTCATCATGTGCATAGGCTGGAAAGAAAACATCAATTTATAAGAGCACTCTACCTCAGAGATCTGACATAAGGATAAGTTAATTAATACTTACAACCCCTTATTACAGTTCATGCCACAGAACTGTTCACCACGTTAGCCAATGCCCCATTTTGGTCAATGATAGTTCTACTGCCTTATATTCACATTCATAAGTACAATTTATCATTTTTGGCTGCTCCCACTTCTTGATTTCTTGAACTAATCTCACAAGATATATCACAAGAATACAGGTGCAAGTCAGCAAGCTCAAATCAGGCTACTTTCCCCCCAAAACCTATGGCATTCAATAACCATGGAGTTAAAAGGTACTACTGTAAGCCAAAGAGATGGCTAAGTGGTGAAGTGTGTGCTGTTTCTGTAACTAGAGTTCAGTTCTAATCATCTATGTCAGTACTCCAGTTCCGTAGGATCCAAATGCTCTGTTCTTGCCTCTGAAGGCACTGCACTCAGGGTCCAACCCCTGGCCCTCAAGATAATTAAAAATAAAAACTTTACAAATGAGAAGGTGCTGCTGCATAATAACCATTGCATATATCTTTTCTATTATCGGGATCATTATTATGATCTTGCTAATTTGTGTCTGCCAGTCTGTACAGAACCTTCCAGGAGGCAGTGGTGGGGGATGGGGGAGTAGTAGAACACAACCAAAAGTGTTCAAAGGGTGCCATTCTGAATACAGAACTTCCATGCTTACTGTCAATACCTGGTTGCAGTCATGTACATGTAAAGTATTGCACCACGTAGGCTTCATTTCTGGTCAGCAGACCTTCTTCCAAGTCAACACATTACAAGGATGCTCTGCTGCCTGTGCAGCTACTCATCATCCCCGCCCCTGATGCTGTACTTTCTGGGCTTCCATTTCTGTCAGAAATGTCTCCCTCATCCCTCATTTTTAGCCATCATGTACACTCACATTCTTACAGATTTATCTGTTTTCTTTATTCTTCATCAATCATTTGCTTTTTAAACTATTAGAGTTAGGCATGTCCCCCATCACTGCTAAATATCATGACTGAAGTAACTGACAACTCATTTGTTAGTAAACCTAAAGACAGTCTTCAACTTAATCTTACCCTAACCCCTGGTCACATCTCCCAAGTGTTCCTGTGCTTTACTGATCTCACTGCATTCTCACTACCTCACCTCACTGTCCTTTCTAGACTGCTTCTCCTCCCTTCCACAATACAATGCTGCTCTCTAGGATGCTGGCTTCTCAACTTGACTACTTGTGAGGGTGATCTCATCTGCTCTCATACAGTCATGTGTAAGTGAGTGCTTCCCAATTCTATCTCTCCCACTCAGACATCTCCTAGGAGTGTCACTTTGTCAGTGTCTTATGCCAGGAAGCATTCCCAAATAGATTCCTCAAGGGCAATCTATCTAAAACCCAAACAAATTAATCTAGCTCTTTTAACTGTCCAAATAAGAAATGTAGAAGTCTTTCCTGACTCCCCTTCATCTTTTCCATCCCCTTCAACAGAAACTATCATTTAATACCTACTGTGAGGTAAGAAACTTACCAGATGTTTATAAACTAACATTCCAATAGACTTATTATTGCTGTCCCCATAAGATTTGAAAATTAAAGAAGTTTTTAAATGGTATGAAAAATACCTAAGTTCACAAAGTAGATAAGAAAAAGCCAACTTCAGAGGCCATCTTCATCTTACCATACAAATTCCTTATGTTGGTCCATTGGCCCCTTGAGACTACTTCAATTTGTCCATATTCTGCACCTGATTGCTTGGGCATTAGGACAGGCAGGCCCTATCACCTTTCTTTCATCAGTTTTGATCCTTGCAACAATCCTATTGCATGTCTAGCTCACCCCTGAAGCCATTGAGCACTGCTTGGAGTTCACCATGGAGTCAACATTATACCACAGTACACACTTGCCCGACAGCATTTTCTCTTGGGTTCCTCTTCCACTCTGCTCTCATCCCTACATTCAGTGAGATCCTATTTCCTTTAATGACTCTTGCTTCCTTTTCTTTAGGAGACACATTCTCCTAACTCAATATCTCAGTCTTACACTATTCACTACAACTTCAATGTTTATGCTCTCAACTATAGCACTAAAATCAACCACGGCTTAATGTGAACAACTGAGAAGCTAAATATGGCACACTATGTAATTCCCATATCAGTTAGTTATAAGTGACTGGATTAAAGCATTTCAAAAACTTAGACAAACCCTGTGGTATAGGAGTAGTAAAGCAAACAAAATGGTGTCTAGGGTTTATCAGTCTCTTGTGTCACAGTGGTAGACCCTGAGTCCCTTGTGCCACAGTGGTAAACCCCCAAGATCACAACTTCAGAGGTACAGTTTACTCTGGCTCAGAGTTTTGGAGTTTCAGTTCATGGTCACTTGTCAGTGTTTCTGGGCCGTGTAATGCTAAATGTCACCACAAATAGACGTGGCAAAAGAGCCATTCACTAATGGCAGATACTGAGATCAAGTTACAGGAAGAGGACAGGAGTAAGAGAGATCTGTCAAAGACTGTTGAGATAGCTCAGGGAATAAAGGTGCTTTCTACCAGGCCTGACAACTTGAATTCAATCCCCAAGACCCTCATGGTGAAGAGAACTTACTACAGAAAACTGGCTTGTTTTCATGTGTGCCACTAAATTAATCACTCAAAAAGATTTACCTGTCAAAAGCATGCCTTATTATTCTAATTCCTCAGCCAGCCCCCCGCCCCCAACAGCTCATTCAGTAAGAATTCATCAATGGATGATGCCATGAATTAAGTTGATTATCCAAGTTGAGAACCAATCCTTCAAAACATGAGTCCTCTTAGAGAACATTTCATACCCAAGCCCAAGAGGAGTTCTGGATGTCAGGCTTCTTAACTACAAAACAACCATGCATCATGTAAGGTTTCCCTTGAAGTCAACTACAGCTTGAGAAAATTAAGTAATAGCCAAACCACCTCTATATTTAAGTGAATGAAAAACAGATAACTTCCAGGACTATTTACAAACTGTTGATCATATACAATTTGAAAACCAATAATGAGAAACTAAGTAATCACAGTATAACAGTACTTATAGACTCAACAGTCTTTCGGGCAAGCACTCTTCTCTGAGAGTTATAATTCCCTGTATAGTTTCTTCTTTTGAGATCTGGGAAGAAAAATCAACTGAGATAAAGCATATTTATTTAGAATATATAGTACAATGCCTAGAATACAATAAAACCTCCTGAGAAATGTCAACTGTTATAAATGTGAAGTTGTAAAATTCATATAGTACAGATGTTAACAATAGACATTCTGATTTCTACATCTTTGCATGAGAACAGTTGTAGTTGCATCTAAAATGGGGCCCTTCAAGACTCAGCTAAGGGCTTGGTCCCAGATTGATGCTGCTGGGAAATGGTGGGAACTTTAAGTGGGACTTAGCTGGAGCTTTTAATGGGGCAGGACAGTGTTCCTGGACAGAGATTATAGATCTTGGTTTTTCTGTCTATGTCCCTGGGGTAAACGGCTTTGCATAACATGCTCAGTGGCCATGTGCTGTATTCTTTCCACCCCTAAAGGCAAGGGGGTGAAACTTCCACAACTATGACTTATTTGAGTGATTTTTTTAATTGTAATTTTATTATTTCAGGCATTTTCATAGTAATGGAAAGCTAATGAACACAAGAATGCAGTATGCAAGTAAGAGTTATTCATTCAAAAACATCTCCTGAATACTTGCTTATATTTGATGCTTAATGTTTCTAGAAAAGTAAAAATAAATAGAATCTGATGTAAAACATTTACCTGTAAGGATAATAAACTCAAACTTCTCACAATAAAACAAATAAACACAAATAAAACACAATATACCTACACTAGACATAAGAAAGTGATTTACAATATAAAACAATGAAGACAATATTTAAAAGCCTAACCCCAATGCAGAATGCTGCTAGAGATTAAAGTTTTAAAAAGTGAAAAGTTAAATAGTAAAAAAAAAATTCCTCCAAGAACCCAGCATGGTGGTATACAACTGTAATCCCAGCACTGGTAAAGCTGAGGCAGGAGGATCATAAATTCAAGGTCAGCCTGGCTTATAAAGCCATTTCTAGATCAACAAACCACTAGATTCCTGTTAGGGTTGGCAGATAAACAGTAAGGGTCTTAATCAGCTAACATGTTTTCTAGATTAGGGAAGGGAGACATTGTTAAGGTATGTCACCCTTATCCAATCCAGAGAAAAGCTGCCACATAATTCACTTATGCTTACTGAACTGACTAAATTGGAAGAATGAAACTTCTTTTACACTTAGTCATTGCATAGTCTCTTCTAAAACATAGGGTGGCTCTCTAGACTTCTCAAATTTACTACCCTGAGTAGTAAACACAGATATAAACCTAAAGTAGCCTGAATCCAGAGCTGTGCATTCTTTTTAAGATGAGTACATACTTCTTTGGGAATTAGGGATATTATTTCAGGTCTGGAGACACAAAAGATCTATATACAAAGTATTGCTTGTCTTTCAAGTCAGGTGTCTAAAGAAGTCCTCCTTGGAATATCCCTAAATTAGGAATGAAAGCACCCATGTAAAAAGCTAATCATGGCAACAGCTGCATATGCCTGTACCTCTAATTTATGTGGTACATAGGAGGAAGCAAGACCACTGGCACTCATTGACCAGCCAGTGAACTTTGGGTTCAGTGAAACAGTGTCTCAAAAAATAAGGTAAAGAGCAATTGAGAAAAACGCCCAACACTAACACCTATGGCATCCAAATGAATGTGCACATAAGTACACACACACACACACACACAAGAATTTGGTGAAAACAAAGACACTCCTTTTTTTTTTTTTTTTTTACTTCTAATTACTTCTACTTATTTAAACCTCTTTAAACAAGTACAACCTTCGGTTACTCCCTATCCATACTGAGCCATTTAATAGGTAAATGTGGCAACAAATATTCCACATAAGTTGCATGGAAAGCTACTTTCAGGATAGATATTTAACCTTGTCTTGTTATGGGGAGAATTTTCATGGCCTGGTCCTTGCTGCCATGCTTATATAAGGAGTACTCTGGTCATCACAAAGCTACCTTTAATTCCCTGATCACATCATGCTATTAATATGAATCAGTCCTTTGACCATGAATGTCTTTTCTCTATCAATCTGGCTAGTTTCTAGCCATGAATCTTGAGCTATTCTGCATTACCTCCTCCAGGAAAGCTTCTTCGAAAATTTCAAGGATTACATCCTCATAGGAGTACTCTTAGGTCCTCACAGGAGAAGGTTCTTGTATTTAAATGCATTATTGCACTATAGCTAGAATATATAGCTAGGATTTCAAGTCCCCAATGTCCCTCATTGAACACATATATTCTATATAGGTCTTTCACATTAGATTCTGTAGGTGCCACACCTCCTGGAACCTAATAAGCGCAACAGTTACTTACTAAATGAATAAAACAATCACTTCAAAGCCTTTTTGTGTTACTCCCAAGGCATCACCTTCTTTCTGTTTTGAAACTTTTCTGAAGTGTATTCTATCACCCTATTTCAAGAGCTGAAGGTTTGGCTTAGCATTCTTAAGCTTTATGAAGTAGAACTATCCTGCCCAAGTTTTTGTGGTAGTAAAAATGAACCATAGAGCTCACAGGATGGCACAACAATAAGGGAGGACCTTACTGTTTCAATTCCTAGGGTTCAATTCTAGAACCCAGGTGTAGATTCCAGGCATGGTAGTGCATGCTTATAGTCCCAGTACTAGTGAGGTAGAGATAGGAGGATCTCTCTGGCTTGCCTAATGGATGGGCTGTAGGCCTATGAGACTCTAAGTCTCAAAAGAGGTGGACATCCTTCCTAAGGAGGACATCTGAAGTTGTCTTCTGGCTTATACAAATATGCACAAATGTACCTGCACACACACATGTGCACAAGCATACACATACATCTCATATGCACATATGGCAAGAACAGGGAAATGAATATTTCTCTGAGTGAATATGTACTGTTATTGATATGGGCATGATGATCATCAGGACTCCAAGGACTCAGACCCACTGGCTTTGGTGAAGTCATTCACATATGGGTTAGGCTCCTAACGGCAAAGCTTTCTTCTGAGGTTTAAGTATGAACTACTGAAGATTGATCAGTATATCAAAAAACTAACTTTAGCTTCTTTCTCCAGAATATTTACAGCCTGAGACTGCTGGCATATAGAGACTTCCTACTGAGACTAGCCAACTCATCCCCCTGTGCTGTGTTTAATAAATATGCCAAGGTTCCAGGTTGCAGGGATACTTAGCAGGTGCCACTCCATCAGAGTGTACATACCCCATCTGAGGAGAGTTTTTCTGTACACTGTGTCTGAGTATCTGTCATTTCTTCATTTTCTTGCCATCCCTAACTCAGGCTTCCAGGACCCAAGTCAAGAAGGATCAGGCATACATTTAAAAATAAATGAACATGCACTGCACCAGTACTGTCCAATACAACTACATCTAAAGACACTGACTATTAGCACTAGAAATGTAGTACATCAGCCACAATATGAGTTATTCTTTTAAGTTTTACTTTAACAAACCACACTTAGCTTGGGATACTACACTAAAGAACGTACCCATTAGGCCTTAAACATGATCTGTACACAAAACCCAATGAATGATACTCCTTACTTTTCTATGCATCCTCTCAATGCTCAATACTGGCTAACTTGGCAGGGGTATATCACTGTTCTTCCCTTCTGCCAGAGAAGCTCTTATTTTTTCTTGGCTCAGGTTTCTCCTTATCCTCAGAGATAGAATACAGCCCTTACTCAGGTCTCATCCTTCAGCATTTCCAACTGTGTCCTCATCACCTTCACACTCTACCACCATTTCAGTCTATCTCTACGATGCTCACTTCCAAATCCAGAATGTTGATTCTGTTCCTTTCTCATATCCCATCTCCGATGTAAACTGAGCAATTCCAATGGGATAGTGTACTACTCCATAGGCTTTAGGAGGACCAGATTTCAAGCTCATTCTATTCTTTTATTCTGAATGCCATTTCTTGAGGGTTTTTGGTTTTTTTTTTAATTATAGGTGTACACATACTGCCAGCATCAAACTCAGATAGTCAGGCTTAGTGACAAGAGCCTTTACCTTGCCAGCCCCAAATGTCTGGGCTTTTGCAAATTATTCTTAATATTTTATTGGCTACAAGCTTAGATTTCTTTTTACTGATATGCATGCTAACTATATAGTCCAGATACTGGTTTCTCCCATGTGGGCTTGATGATAAAAACATTTTCTAAATTAATTTACCTTCTCATTTCTCAGAATGGATGCACATTTGCACATCCCTTCCAAGACTCATTTGTCCTTATTCTGACACTGTCATTCTAAATCCACATTTCTACCCACACTCCCAACTTCATTTTCTAACATTTCTACCGAAATACATACTCAGCTCCCTGTCCTTTGTACCTGTTGATTCATATTCATCAGGGCCTCCCTTAACTTAATCATAAGTTTAAGCTTCATGTAATTTTATTTCTGACCTAAATCTCCATGACTATACCCTACTCTTAATTCAGAATCACCACCACTCATCATTCATCTCACTTTAGTGTCTAGTATTATAGATTACTCCTACATATTAGAATATAAGATTTCTAGAAGGCAAAAAATTGTATCTTTATTGTTTCAGAATTTAACTTAGCTGGACAGAATAGACATGCTTGTAACATCAGCACTCAAGAGGCAAACACAGAAGTGTCTGGAGTTCAGCACTGGTTATCCAGCAGAAGCTTAATAACAACAAAAGGATGTAAAGGTCTTAACTATGTTTTTAATGAGAATTTAAGAATAACCACAAAGGACATGCCTAAGAGTCAGTAAAAGGTGAAACACAGCAACCAGGAACACTGACCATCAAAGGGGTAAAACAAAAATAATATTCTACTATAATCGCAGAGAATATGAGCAAAGGCTATCAATTTTATTACAGTAATCATCAATTAACGCTTGGAATTTTGTTGTTGTTGTTCCATGTTCAAAATACAAGAGAAAACATGATTTCTGGCTGTTCATGTATATCTTTCCAAACACACACACATTAATATTTATGTTAATGAAATCTGTCACACCAAAGGAATCAGGCAGCTCATATATATCAGTGTAGGAATTTCTAAAACATCATAATAGTCTTAACTCCATAGATGTTTATAGCTGATCTTCCCAGCCCTGAAAATACAGAACTAGTACAGTATGCTCTGTCAGTTCTTAGGGTCATCTCTTAAAATAGATTCACAGTTTAGCCAAGAGAGGCTAGTCCAGCACTTAGTCTGTCATGGAGCATAGTCTAACCTCACGGTGATGGCTATTTTAAGATGCATCTCTAAACAGCAAATTGAACAACCAGGAAAACACTTACTTTCTACTTTCAGGCATAAAACTCAGAGATGGATCATTCTTGCCATAAATACTACCTAGCACCCTCCATCATGCAACCCGGACCATTTTTAACTACAGGAGCTCAACTGTAGCCACTCACTCTCCTTTCACTTCCAACTAGGATGGGAGAGTATGAACATTTTTGAAAAAGTATCAGATATCTAGTATTTTTTTCTTGGCTGCAAACAACATTTGACTTATGCTGGAAGGGTCAAAACACAGGCAAAGAAACAGCTTCATTCACTTTCCTGATAAGTTCAACATATGAATGTAAAAAATCCTTTAGCATAATAAACATGGACAAAAGAATCATTTGTGAACATGCTGGTTCAGACTAATTTAAATAATATAAAGAGGTACTCAATAAAAGGAATAAACTTTACTGTAAAATTAACTATAAGCTTAATCCTTTCAATGGATTTCCTCTTCAAAACTGTTGTAAGAACTCAAAGGCTAATGTGATTTTTTTAAAAAATTCCTTTATTGCAATAAACTTCCAAACCAGGGGTCAGTGATACTGAAATTACAGTTTTATATTTTATTTGTATGGATATTTAATATGCATTTATATCTAGGTATACGTAGTGCCTACGGAGGCCAGAAGAGGGTTCAGATATGTAGAATTGAAGATACAAATGGTTGTATGCCATCGTGTACCATGTGAGTGCTAGGAATCAAGTCAAGGTCCTCGGGAAGAGCATTCAGTGAGTGCTCTTAACCACTGAGCCATCTCTACAGTCCCTGTATTACTATTTTTTTTAAACCAACCAGAAATTCAGTTCTCTAATTGCTCAGTATGGGAACAACTCAGGACTATGCGCACATACATACTCACCTGAACTCATGAAATGGATGAGAAATACATGATTTAGAGTAGGAGAGCCCATGGCAGATTACAGTCACATCCCTTTCCCTTTAACCACACTGGAGAGATAATTATTTTAGTTTTCCTCTGTATTGTCTCTAAGAAAAACTCAAGGAGCCTTTGTAGCGTAGGCAGACAATGATCTTGTCATGACCCAGAAGCAGTTTGGCATCCTGACCTTTGAAAATTCTGAATGGAAAGAGATGTGGCAAGTAGTAAGTCTAGACAAAGTAAATTCAGATTGAGGATTGCTTTTCTGAAGTGCTTGGGACTAGAAGTGCTTGGGTCTAGAAGTGTTTTTTATTACATCTGGATTTTTAAATATTTACATATATACTAATGAGGGGCAGGTATCTAGACCCAAACAGTCTTAAGAAGGTAACTCTGCACATTTCCAACATGCCTGCCTGCATTGTAATTGACCCACTGTAACATCAGGAGTAAAATTTCTCACTTAAGTCAAGTCAACACTCAAAAAGTTTATTTGTTTGGGTTCAATACCTTGTGCCATCCCTAACACCTGTTTTAAAAAAAAAAAAGAAGTCTGATTTTGGAACCCTTGGAATTTGTATTAGAGATGTTTCTTACCCTATACTATAAATTCAGAAAATGGCTTTTAGTTTCATTTAAGAGAACCACATAGTTCTCAAAAGAAGTATAAATGTGCAATATTTTTTAGAAGTGTTCAAATTTTAACCATAAGAGAAATGCAGATTAAAACCACTCCCAGGTTCCATATCACCCCAGTGGAATGGTTATCATCTAGGAGACAAGCGAAAACAAATGCTGGTGAGACTGGACTTTATAACCCTTATGAAAATCAGTATAAAGCCTTCTCCAAAAACCCAAAATAGATTTACCACACAACTCAGATACACTACTGCTCTATACATAGCCCCAAAAAACCCCTCTATGTCATACTACAGAGAAACTTAATACATACATGCTTACTGCAGCTCACTTTACCAAAAAATAAATGAGCAATGAAAATATGGTACATACATGCATTAGAAGTTCATTCAGACATAAAGAAAAGGAATTATTATATTTAGAGGGAAATAACTGGAACTGGAAAGTGATCATTAAGTGAGGTATCTCAGTCTCAGACACTGCATGTTCTCTTCATGTGGATCCTAGTTTCTAACATAGAATATATATATATATATATATATATATATATATATATATATATATATATATATATATACTCATATTCTCTTTCTCTCTCTTTCACTTAAGTCAAGTCAACACTCAAAAAGTTTATTTGTTTGGGTTCAATACCCAAACACACACACACACACACACACACACACACACACACACACACACATATGGAGAAGCCAGAAAACTAGAAAGACGACCTTGAGGTGGATAGACTAGGAAGAGAAGAGGGCAACAACACATGATATGAAAGAAGTAACAAGAGAGGGGAGAAAGGGGAAGGAAGCCCAGGAGAATAGGAATGAGGAAGTGGGGATTACATCTGTACTAAATGCATACAGATTTCTTATTATTTCATCAGCACTGTATTGAATGTCACATGTATCTAAACCAAAGAAATACAGAAATCTGATGTCATTAAGTTCTTTCAGAGGATATTACCAGATTGATGTTATATACAAATTGTTACAGTTTTAATTATAAAGGACTTTAAAACCAACTTGTATGGCAGGCCATGTGAATACATACTGTTTCAGTATTGAAAAAAAATAACATTAAAGCATAAGAAAAATGTAATTATGTAATGTAAATTTTATCAGCAGTTACAAAACCCATATTCAAAATAAAAGCAGATACATTATTAATAAAAGATTTTTCTACTGTTATGTATCTGTGTGCATGATTATTTGTGTGCATGTGCAGGCCAGAAGCTAACCTCAAGTGTTGATCTTCAGGAGCCCTCTACCTTGTTTCTGAAGTCTAGTTCTTTCACATGCCTGGGCTAACCAGGAAAGCCAGGCTGGCTGGCTTCAAGTCCCAGGGGCCCTCCTCTTCTGCCTCCCTTATGCTGGGCTCATGATTGCATGCTCTCATTTCTGGCTTTAACATGACTTCTGGCAGTAGCACTCAGATCTTCCTGCAAACATAAGCACTTTACCCACTGAGCTATAGCCTCAGTAAGAGTGCCTCTCACATTATAGACATGTGGAGTAGGAGATTCAAAAAACACTCAAGTTTCCCCCTAACAAAACAAACATACCCAGATTATCATTCCATGATTCAAGGCTGTTAAAATGATTAAAAAAAAAACCAACCAACCAAACAAACAAACAAAAACCTTGCTAAGCACTTTATCCAAACCAGTTAAAGAAAAACAAAATCAATGAGGTAAATGCAGAGTCTGGCTTCAGCTATAGATTTCCCAGGTCATCAGACAAATGCTAAATGTACAAATTTTTCTAGATTGTTTACTTAATGTTTTGTTAAGACCACTCTAATTCAAAGAGAGAAAAGAAGAAAAAGAGGAAGTGAGAAAGGGAAGGAAGGAAGGACGGAGGGAAAAGCACTTTTCTCAGTAAAGAAATTTCAGGTACCTGAGAAGACAACATAAAATTCTAGAAGAACAGGCCAAGATATGGTATAAGCAAGATTTTCACTGGAAAAGATTTAATGCTCTTTCTTACTAAGTTAAAACCTACTTAAGCATCAAATGAAGAACATATCAGTTTAACCTGATCCTACCTTTGAACATAATTATAAATTTTCATCTATTCAAGGATATGAGCAATCTTAAGTGTCTACATGGAAACCATTTCTTAGGCCTCATTATCTTCATTTATTCCTTGAAATGTAGAAAGTGAACCATAAATCCCTGTTTACATAAAGATCCAACAACATAAAATACATAAAGGCCAATCTTGCATCTATCTTCTAAGATTCTGGGTATCCCAACCCAAAAAAGTGAAGAACAAAACAATTATACAGCATACTCTTCTCCCTAATCATTTGGGGGGGTCTATATTAAATGTGTGTGTATGCCTGAGTGTGTGGTGCACATGTGTGTACATAAAAAGGTCCCTGTCAGGTGTCTTTTCAACCACTCTCCACCTTAACTATTAAGACAGGCTCTCTCTCTCTCTCTCTCTCTCTCTCTCTCTCTCTCTCTCTCTCTCTCTCACTGAACTTGGAGCTTGCTGGCTGGCAAGACTACCTGATGTTGTAGAAGAATGCCCATGCCCAGAAGAATAATCATGTCACATGGGTGACAGATCCGAACTTAGTTCTCATGTCTGCCGGACAAGCACTTTACCAACTGAGTCATATCCCAAGAGACTTAATTTTTCATTGTAATTCACTGACTTCCCACACCAATTTTTCCTCCACCTCTGTTTATAATGTGATTATCTGATACTAATTTATCAAAAAATGCAAATGGAACTGTGGAAATGGCTCAATAGGTAAAAACTGAAAGCTGTGCAAGCCCAATGACCCAAGTTCAGTCCCCAGAACCCATGTAAAAAGCAAGACGTGTTGGTGTGCATAAATAAACCTAGCATTCCAGGACAAGATAGGAGGTGAAAACAACAGAAATTTCCTGGTAGCTGCATTGCAGGGTGGCTAATCTGGAATATGTACTGCAGTAGTACAAAAAAAACAGAGACTCGGCCTCAATAAAGCAGAAAGGAATACACCATGTTGTGTGCTCGTGCTGTCCTCCCACTACCCCCCCCCCCCCCCAGTTTTACACTGGCTTATGTTTGTTACAAGTTTCTAAATTTGCAAATCTACTCCTGAAAACAAAAAAATATAACAGAGGATACTATTACAGGTAGCTAAGAGACATACTGGGTTATGCTATTAAATAAAATGTATGAAGTAAAATTTAAATAAGCATATTAATACTTAAGTTTAGCCTTTTCAAGAAATTATTCTATATATTAGATCAATTCCTTGGCAACCAAACCACTACTACCAGACACATAAGAACAGCCATAATGAATTTTAAGACCTTATTTTCTTGAGGAGAATGTCAGCAACACTTGCCTATAATTATTCTTTTTCCCTAACAAAAAGCTTCTAATACCTTAGTGTATCTTTAATCCCGAAGGACTTAAAGCTGCATTACCTTGACTTTGTCAACTGATTTGGGTAAAGCACATCCAATAGGGCTTTATCTTTTGTTGTTGTTATTTTTAAAATAAACAACAATAGGTGAAACAAGGTAACATGTTAGATTTTGAATCTGAAATGTCCCCTACCAGCTCATTTATTTAACATTTATTCCCTAGTTGGTGGCACTGTTCTGAGTTCTGGAAATTTTTGGGAGGTGAGAACACACTGGAGGTAATACTGGTTACTAGTTACCATTCTCTGAGCTTGTCTGCCATGAAGTCAAAGACCTTCTCCTCCATATACTACTGCAACCATGATGTTCAGTCTGTGGCTGGTTGGCCTCATACAACCAAATTTGGCAAAACATCATGGCTACATGTACGTAAATATTCACCTACATGCATGGATGCATGCATAATCATACCTCAGCACCAATCTGACTCAGGTCAAATGCCTTAAAAACCAAAACCAAACCAAAACAAAAAATACTTAACTCTCCTTAATACTATTTCTTAGCAATAAAATGTTTTGGCTAAGAATAGCTTTAAAAAATATAAACAATATTCCAATGATTCAAAATAATGTTTTGGTAGAAAATATCCACTAAAGTTTGTTATAGTTTACAAGCAGAGGAGCCAAACCATGCCACAGATTTAGGAGGAGGAACATAAAGAAGTTATGGGTGAATATCAGGAAGTAGAAGGGAAAGAGCTGTTAGTGTGGTGTCTGCAGGAAGGAATATGTAGGACACAGTAAGCAAGATTAGAGCAGGTTAGTTTAACTAATTCTCAGGGCTCTAGGACATGGCTGCTGCTCTTAGCCATCTGGTTTAGTGTGATTGGCCTGAATGACAAGAGTATCATAAAAAGAAACTACTCAGGTGGTGAAGTGTTTGCTGTCCACCATGAGAACTTGAGCTCCATCCCTGGCACCCATGCACATAAAATGCTAGGCATAGTGGAATCTGCTTGCAATCCCAGCACTGGGGAGAGAGAGGAAAGAAATTCTAGAGTTCACTGGCTGGCCAGCCTATCTGAATTTGTGAGTCCTAAGTGCCTGGCTAGCTGTTGCAAGGGGCAGCTCTGCTGGGGCCAGGAAGGCTTCAGAGAGCAAAGCATCATTTTGAGAACTTATCTCAATAAATAAGGTGATGGGGGCAACAAATACCTTAGGAAGAAAACATGCTTGCTATGTAAGTACAAGAATGTGAACTTGGATTCTAGCACCCATATAAAAAGCAGGGTGTAGCCAGGAGTACCTGTAACCCTAGTAGTATGTGTATGTGGTAGGGAGGGTATAGGAACACTGGGGTTTACTCAATACCAACATAGGCTCAGCTTTAGTTAGGCACTGTGTTGTGGTAAATCTCTAGACCTCAAGCCCATGTAAAAACATATAACTCAATTACAATATTTAAAAGCTGCACACCTCAATTGGGCACATTTACCACTACATTATTTTATTCCCCAGCTATGAGACCTCTTGTTACTTGCAGCTTCTCCAGGTCATGTGCTCCTGTTCCATCTTTTTTCCACCTCCTCTCTCTCCGTCATCCTTTCTTCTCCCCCGTTTCCCTACTCTTCCCCCAGCCCAACATTTCCCTTCCATTGCCCAATCACCAGCTCTAGTCTTTATTTGACCAGTTAAAATGGGGAGAAAGTTCACATGAAATCACCTAAGTATGTGATCTACTCCACCTCAGGACAGCCCCTCTTGAGGAAGCAGAATTAACACCAGAATAAAAACATCACCAGGGCAACCCACAACAATAAGGTCTCAAAGAAATGATCAGAGTGATACAAGCAGGACACCACCATCCTCCTCTGGCATCTACACACACCTGCACATATGCAGACATCCATTGCACAGATGCACACACGACTGAAACAAAACCAAATATAGTATGGCTGCAGAGATGGCTTTGCCCTTAAGAACACTTGATCTTGAAGAAAACCTAGGTTCAGTTCCCAGTACCCACACAGCAGCTCACAATCACTGTAACTCATTACAGGGGATTTTAGTGTCCTTCTTTGGCCACTGCAGGAAGCAAGAACACACACAGTACATACACATGCACACAAGCAAAACACTCATACATATAAAATAAAGATAAATGAACCTTTAAACATGTAGAAGGCTCATGAGAATTAACTGAGGTTGAAGCTCATGCCTCCACATACCCACACAAGTATTTATACACA
This sequence comes from Apodemus sylvaticus, assembly GCF_947179515.1. NCBI lineage: Eukaryota > Metazoa > Chordata > Mammalia > Rodentia > Muridae > Apodemus > Apodemus sylvaticus. Next base: position 1,944,815 of record NC_067477.1, on the reverse strand, counting down.
AGGAAAAATGAAAAAAGAGGGATCAAGGTCCAGGTTTATTTGTACTGAAAATCTCACTGGCAGGATAACTATCATTTCAAACTGGGTAACTATAGGAGAAGCAGTAAGGCCTCAGCAAAGCATTAGCAAACATAAAAGGCATGCTTAAAATATTATTTAAGGCAAGTAACAAAAATATATTCTTAATGCTACTATTCTCACTGCAGTTATAGATGAAAGTTGCCACATAACAAGGAATAAGAGGGAAAATAATAAATATACGCACATTAATTTAGAAGACAAAAGGCAAACAGTGACAAGACATCTATTCAGTGCTCTGGCACTTACAGAACATTTTCACATCTACTATTCATTGACTCCTCAGAAACACTGTCTGCTATGCAGACATAACCTTCATTTTACAGTTGTTTATAAGGGGATTCAAGGTACGCAGTAGAAACCTCCACATGTCAGACTGTCACTAGCAAAACAGGACAGTTTAGGTGCTGTTCACTGCTATTTTCACTAGCACCACAACATCCCTTCAGCTGAACCTAATCTAGAGAGTACATAGAAATAAAATTATTCATTCCTGAGCACCAAAGGCCACTCAATGAGCTTATGGCAATGCGTGTGAATAACCTAATGAAACAACACAAGATGCTTGATAACTCATTAAGCACAAATCTTTACTAGGTGTGGGATACTAAGATGTTTTTTCTTTAAGTTTCTATAACTAGTGTGCTAGACCTCAAGTAACACTTGATACATATAAAAATTTATTTCTCAGTAATCATTGTTAATTACATAGTTTTAAAATGTGTTCCTATAAATTTGGATTAATCTACAAAATTAAATCCAAGCAAATGTAACATTTAAAACTATTGTTCAGAGTAGGTATTAAGCATCCTTGCCACAAAAATAATTGAGGTAATAATGTATTTTCAAATTAGCTATAATATATTTAACATATTTAATATGTAATATACATACCACAATATACAAATACTTCAAAACCTCATGTTGTACACAACTAATACAAGCTATTTTATCTTTCAATTAGGAATAAGCAAAAAGCATAATTAAAAACTTTTAAGCTAAAATCTCCGTATCTTATCACTATTTTATTTTTGAAGAGTAGTCTCACAGGGAGCCATTCTATTCAAGCACTCATTGACTTTAATATAATGCATTTCAAGATGCATTTTCTTGCCAAGGTACATCCAGAATCCAATATTTCACTCCATTTGTGTGAGAGGTTGTAAAGCCACCATACTCTCCTTGCTTTACCTACCTCTAACAGAAAATTATGAAGTTTTAGCAAATGAAGACAGCATCCTGCTGTTATGATAACATTTGCCTGTAAATCAGCAACAACAATCTTCACCTGCTATAATAGGAAGTAAAAAGCTTTCTCCTTTTAAAATAAGAAGCAAGATCCACCTAAGACTTGTGTTTCTAAATTTCTATATTTTACAATAACCATGAGGCAGGTTCTTTAGTAGACCTAGTCATAAGCTAAGGAAATAAAGGAGAGAGGACAAGAAAGCTACTGAAAACAGACGCAGCAAGAACTACCTTAAAATCCTTGAAGCCCAGAACTGGCTTCTGTAAGGGTTACAAAGCATGCTGGTAAATGACCTCTCTGCAAGGTTACTGTGGCAGTAGTTACTGTTCCAGGGATTTGCTGCTTATAAACTGGAGAGCTCAGATCTAAGCAAGCATAGTCCCTGGTTTGAATGTTAGTACTTGTTGAGGTCATGTGCACCTACCTGTTAGCACTACGGAGGCTGTGGCAGGAGATTACAGGTTCAAGGCTATCCTGGGCTTATAGCAAGTTCAAAGATACATAATGAGACCCTATTCAAAACTAAGGAAATCAAAAGATCAACAGTCCCTGAACAGGAATCTTTAATGTGTCTGATGCCAAAGGCACTGGAGGTTGTGAGTTGAGGGTCAGATGGCAATCTAAGTGCCCAGGGTTTAGGGTCCTCACTCACATGTGCTGTTCCTTTGGTTGGATATGTGTGTATTTACAAGGATGCTAGCAAAGAAATCATTTCCTAAAACATTCTGGAAGTCCACAGTAATGACTCCAGCCTAGATATGTTATCTCTAGAGATCATTAGCTTTATAAGGTTTATCAAAAGAAAATTCTTGCAATTTCTTGAAATACTGATAGGCCTCATTCACAATTTAAGTTCAGAAAGAAATCAATTTTAAAACTAGCAGTATTAGTGAATGAGTATTTCCCTGAATTTTCTTCTTGAACTCCTAAAATTAAGTCCAACCTGGTATACATTTATACTTTAGATTACAGTATTTTAACAATAAGTGAAATATCATCATTATTTAAATTTACAAATCGCACATAGTATTAACTTAGATGAAAGAACCTCCTCCCAAAACCAAACCACACTGAGCAGCCACTTAGGTGATGGCACACACCTGCACCTCTAGCCCTGCTTTGAGAAGTGGAAAGAGGAAGGTCAGGAGTTTGAGGCCAGACTAAAAAAGGGGGTGGGGGAGGGGAGGAAGAGCAGAAAGAACAGACAAACAGGAGGGGCAGTGGCTGCTGCTGGCATCAAGATCCCACAGTTTAAAGGCAGAGACAACCTACTACTTAGCTCAGAGTCCTTTCCTACACATCAGCTACCTCTGCCCATCACAAAATGATTATGAATGAAATGTGTGGTTTCAGTTTGTGAATTAGTTATGACTACCACTGTAGTCATAGAAAAACTTCACTGAAAGCCAACAGAGTAGCTGGGTTTCAATAATCAAGTATTTTTTGTAGTTTTAAGGTAAGGTTGGGAACGCAAAGCGGTGAGCTCACTTTTTTGTTTGGTTTGGTTTGGTTTTGAGACAGGGTTTCTCTATGTAGCCTTGATTGTCCTAGAATTTGCTCTGTAGACCAGGCTGGCATCAAACTCATAGAGATCTGCCTGCCTCTGCCTACCAAGTGCTGGGATTAAAGGTGTGTACAACTACCATGTAGCTGCTGAGTTTATTTTTAATGAATATCCCAAATTGGGTTAATATTTTTAATTATAAAATAAGGTTAGGATGAGGAAGTTTTAAGTAAGCATATAATTTAATCTCCTTAAATTTTCACCAGTGTTTTTATTGAGCCAAAATATCATACATAGATGTATGATAGGTATATATACAAAGCCAGAAATATACAAAATAAAACATGCACATTAAATTTACTCTCTCCACACACACAGACACATATATACAGACACAAGCATGCTTAGATGTATCAATCTTTTTAAAATGTAAATTCATCAGTTCTCACTGGTAGTTTATAATCAAGATTGAGAAAAGTCTTTTAAAAATTTTATGGTAACTATAATTCCACTGGTCTCAAAGACCTCTTTAAAAAATAACAAGAAAAGCTTTAAAAATAAATACACTTTTGGTTCTTTTCCCGAATCTCCACCAACTAATTTTTTAACAACTAGCAAATTACTTAAACTTCCTTAGCCTGAATTTTCTCATTTATTAAAAACACTGGGGGAGAAGCCCCACAGCCATATTCGCTGCCTGCCGGGACAGAAAAGGGTCACTAGGTACTGTATAACGCTGAGCTTTAGATCTCTGGTGGTGCAAACCGCCAGGGGTCTGCCTGCGACAAGGAACTGAGCACATAGGCGGTTCATCTGCAAGCCAGTCCATCTCGGGACCTGTGTCCTATGTGAGAATCAACAGAGGGAGTGACCCCCACCACACCATCTTCACTCCATAATAGAGCAGACAGAGAACGCCTGATTGACCTTGACAACCTAAATATAACATTGCTTGAGGCAAGACTGAGAAGGGCTCTAAAGGCACAAAAGAGGAAGGCAGCATATCCATAATCTGTGCCAGAGGAAACCCAGTCATCCAGTGTTGCAGAAATAACCTTAAAGATCCATAGTAGGTTGAAGCACCAGTCAGTGACAATAAGACCATCTAACACCTGGGAGAACTAGATGGCTAAAGGCAAACGTAGGAACGTTACTAAAAGAAACCAAGGCATTATGGCAGCATCTGAACACAATTCTCCAACAATAGCAAGTCCTAGATACCCCAACACACCAGAAAAACAAGACTTGGATTTAAAGTCAGTGGTCATGATGCTGGTACAGGAACACATGAAGGCCATACTTAAAGAAATTCAGCAGAAAATGGATCAAAAATTAGAAGCCCTTGCAAGGGAAACTCAAAAATCATTGAAAGAAATTCAGGAGAATACAAAAGCCAATAAGGAGGAAACGCAAAAAATCACTTAAATACAGGAGAACTTTGATCAACAGGCAGAAGTCATGAAAGAGGAAACACAAAAATCTCTTAAAGAAATAGAGGAAAACACAAACAAGCAAATGATGGAACTGAGCAAAAACTTCCAGGATCTAAAAACAGAAGTAGAAACAACTAAGAAAGCACAAAGGGAGATAACTTTGGAGATAGAAAACCTTGGGAAGAAATCAGGGACCAAAGACACAAATATAAACAACAGAATACAAGAGATAGAAGAAAGAATCTCAGATGCCGAAGATACCATAGAAACCATGGACTCAACAGTTAAAGAAAATGCAAAATGCAAAAAGCTTGTAACCCCAAACATCCAGGAAATCCAGGACACAATGAGAAAGCCAAATCTAAGGATTATAGGCATTGATGGGAGTGAAGATTTACAACTTAAAGGGCCAGCAAATATCTTCAACAAAATTATGGAAGAAAACGTCCCTAACCTAAAGAGAGAGATGCCCATGAATATACAAGAAGCCTACAGAACTCCAAACAGACTGGACCAGAACAGAAATACCTCCCGTCACATAATAATCAAAACCCCAAATGTACTAAACAAAGAAAGAATACTTAGGGCAGTAAGAGAAAAAGGGCAAGTAACATATAAAGGAAGACCTATCAGAATTACACCAGATTTCTCACCAGAGACCATGAAAGCTAGAAGATCCTGGGCAGATCTCATGGAGACTCTAAGAGAACATAAATGCCAGCCAAGACTACTATACCCAGAGAAACTCTCAATTTTTATAGATGGAGAAACCAAGATATTCCATGACAAAACCAAATTTACACAATATCTTTCCACAAACCCTGCCCTACAAAGGATAATAGGGGGAAAATACCATTACAATGAGGGAAACTATACCCTGGAAAAGGCAGGATATTAAGCTTCTTTCATCAAACCCAAAGAAGATAACCACACACGTATAAAATTAAAATCAAAAATGATAGGAACCAATAACCACTACTCCTTAATATCTCTTAACATCAATGGACTCAACTCCCCAATAAAAAGACATAGACTAACAGACTGATTACATAAACAGGACCCTACATTTTGCTGCATAGAGGAAACACACCTCAATGTCAAATAAAAAAAATTCCTTAGAGTAAAAGGCTGGAAGACAATTCTACAAGCAAATGGTCCCAGGAAACAAGCCGGAGTTGCCATTCTAATATAAGATAAAATTGACTTTCAACCTAATGTCATCAAAAGAGACATGGAAGGTTACTTCTTGCTGGTCAAAGGAAAAATCCAACAAGAAGAACTCTCAATCCTGAACATCTATGCCCCAAATACAAGGGAGCCCTCATTCATAAAAGAAACTTTACTAAAGCTCAAAGCACACATTGCACCTAACACAATAATTGTGGGTGACTTCAACACTCCACTCTCACCAATGGACCGATCAGGAAAACAGAAACTAAACAGGGAGACAGTCAAACTAATTGAAGCTTTGGACCAATTGGAGTTAACAGATATATATAGAACTTTTCATCCCAAAGCAAAAGAATATACCTTTTTCTCAGCACCTCATGGTACCTTCTCCAAAATAGATCATATAGTTGGTCACAAGACAGACCTCAACAAATATAAGAAGACTGAAATAATCACATGCCTCCTATCAGATCACTATGGAGTAAAAGTGGTCTTTAATAACAATAAAAACAACAGAAAGCCCACATACACATGAAAACTGAACAATATTCTACTCAATGATACCTTGGTCAAGGAAGAAATAAAGAAAGAAATCAAAGATTTCTTAGCATTTAATGAAAACGAAGGCACAACATACACAAATCTATAGGACACAATGAAAGCAGTGCTAAGAGGAAAACTCATAGCTTTGAGTGCCTCCAAAAAGAAATTCGAGAGAGCATACACTAGAAGATTAACAGAACAACTGAAAGGCCTGGAACAAAAAGAAGCTAATTCACTCAGGAGGAGGAGAAGACAGGAAATCATCAAACTCAGGACTGAAATCAATCAAGTAGAAACCAAGAGAACCATATAAAGAATCAACAAAACCAAAAGTTGGTTCCTTGAAAAAATCAACAAGATAGATAAACCCTTAGCCAGACTAACCAAAGGGCACAGAGAAAGTATCCAAATTAACAAAATTAGAAATGAAAACGGAGATATTACAACAGAAACCGAGGAAATTCAAAAAATCATCAAATCCTACTACAAAAACCTGTACTCAACAAAACTGGAGAATCTGGAGGAAATGGACATTTTCTTAGACAGATACCAAATACCAAAATTAAACCAGGATCAAATAGACCATCTAAACAGACCCATAACCCCTAAAGAAATAGAAGGGGTCATAGATAGGCTTCCGAGCAAAAAAAGCGCAGGACCAGGTGGTTTCAGTGCAGAAATCTATCAGACCTTCAAAGAAGACTTAACACCAATACTCTTCAAACTTTTCCACCAAATAGAAACAGAAGGAACACTACCCAACTCCTTCTTCGAAGCCACTATTACGCTGATACCAAAATCCCACAAAGATCCAACTAAGAAAGAGAATTTCAGGCCAATTTCCCTTATGAATATCGATGCAAAAATAGTAAATAAAATTCTTGCCCACCGTATCCAAGAACACATCAAAACGATCATCCACCATGATTAAGTAGGCTTCATCCCAGGGATGCAGGGATGGTTCAATATAAGGAAATCCATAAATGCTATCCAGTACATAAAGAAACTCAAAGAAAAAACCACATGATCATCTCATTAGATGCAGAAAAAGCATTTGACAAAATCCAGCATCCTTTCATGCTAAAAGTCTTGGAAAGGACAGGAATTCAAGGCCCATATCTAAACATAGTAAAAGCAATATACAGCAAACCGGTAGCCAACATCAAACTTAATGGAGAGAAACTTGAAGCAATCCCACTAAAATCAGGGACTAGACAAGGCTGCCCCCTCTCTCCATATCTTTTCAATATAGTTCTTGAAGTCCTAGCTAGAGCAATTAGACAACATAAGGAGGTCAAAGGGATACAAATTGGAAAGGAAGAAGTCAAACTATCACTATTTGCAGATGATATGATAGTATACTTAAGTGACCCTAAAAACTCTACTAGAGAACTCCTACAGTTGATAAACAACTTCAGCAAAGTGACTGGCTACAAAATCAATGCAAGCAAATCATAGCCTTTATATATTCAAAGGATAAGCATACTGAGAAAAAAATTAGGGAAATGACTCCCTTCACAATAGCTACAAACAGCATAAAGTATCTTGGGGTGACTCTAACCAAACAAGTGAAAGACCTATATGACAAGAACTTCAGATCTCTGAAGAAGGAAATTGAAAAAGATCTCAGAAAATGGAAAAATCTTCCATGCTCGTGGATTGGCAGGAGTAATATAGTTAAAATTGGCCATCTTGCCAAAGGCAATCTAGAGATTCAATGCCATCCCCATAAAAATCCCAACCCAGTTTTTCATAGAGTTAGAAAGAGCAATTCTCAAATTCATCTGGAATAACAAAAAACCAAGGATAGCTAAAACTATTCTCAACAGTAAAAGAACTTCAGGGGGATTCAATATCCCAGACTTTAAACTCTACTACAGAGCAGTAGTGATAAAAACTACATGGTATTGGTACAATGTCAGGCAAGAGGATCAGTGGAATAGGATTGACCCAGAAATGAACCCACAGACCTATGGTCACTCGATCTTCGACAAAGGAGGTGAAAGCATCCAGTGGAAAAAAGATAGTCTTTTCATCAAATGGTGCTGGTTCAATTGGAGGTCAGCATGCAGAAGAATGCCAATCGATCCATTCTTATCTCCTTGTACTAAGCTCAACTCCAAATGGATCAAGGACCTCCACATAAAACCTGACACACTGAAACTAATAGAAAAGAAACTGGGGAAGACCCTTGAAGACATGGGCACAGGGGAAAAGTTCCTGAATAAAACACCAATAGCTTATGCTTTCAGATCAAGAATTGACAAATGGGACCTCATAAAACTACAAAGTTTCTGTAAGGCAAAGGATACTGTCAAAAGGACAAAACATCAACCAACAAATTGGGAAAGGATCTTCACCAACCCTAAATCCGACAGAAGGCTAATATCTAATATATACAAAGAACTCAAGAAAGTAGAACCCAGAGAACCAAATAACCCCATTAAAAAATGGGGTACTGGGCTAAACAAAGAATTTTCACATGAAGAACTTCAGAGAGCTGAGAAACACCTTAAGAAATGTTCAACATCATTAATCATTAGGGAAATGCAAATCAAAACAACCCTGAGATTTCACCTCACACCAGTCAGAATGGCTAAGGTCAAAAACTCAGGAGACAGCAGGTGTTGGTGAGGATGTGGAGAAAGAGGAACACTCCTCCACTGCTGGTGGGATTGCAAGATGGTGCAACCACTTTGGAAATCAGTCTGTCGGTTCCTAAGAAAACTGGGCATGACACTTCCTGAGGACCCTGTTATATCACTCCTGGGCATATATACAGAGGATTCTTCAGCATGCAATAATGTTCATAGCAGCCCTATTTGTAGTAGCCAGAAGCTGGAAAGAACCCAGGTGTCCTTCAACAGAGGAATGGATACAAAAACTGTGGTATATTTACACAATGGAGTACTATTCAGCCATTAGAAACAATGAATTCATGAAATTCTTAGACAAATGGATGGAGCTGGAGAACATCATACTAAGTGAGGTAACCCAGTCTCAAAAGATCAATCATGGCATGCACTCACTGATAAGTGGATATTAGCCTAGAAACTTTGAATACCCAAGACATAATCCACATATTAAATGATGTCCAAAAAGAATGGAGAAGTGGCCCCTGGTTCTGGAAAGACTCAGTGCAAGCGTATAGGGGAATTCCAGAACAGGGAAGCAGGAAGGGGTAGATGGAGGAACGGGGGGAGGGAAGAGAGCTTATGGGACTTGCAGGGAGTGGGGACCCAGAAAAGGGGAAATCATTTGAAATGTAAATAAAAAAATATATCAATTAAAAAAATTCTATTTGTTTCTCCAAGGGGGGGGGGGGGAAACTGGGTACTCAGTATTATTACCTCAGTGGTAGAGAATATGCCAGGTAAGGCCCAATTCAATCTCTACCAACACACACACACACACACACACACACACACACACACACACACATACACACACACACACACACACACACACACACACACACACACACACACACGCATGCACGCACTCATGCACACACTCAACAAAATCTTGGCCTGGAATAGATGTCAGCAATAGAGTGCTTGTCTACTATGTTTGAGGCTTTGAGTTTGATGCTCAACACTGCAAAGTAGAACAAAACAAAAAACTCCTACAGATAACCTAAGAGCGAGATAAGCAAAGTTTATGAAGAACAAAATTGATCCCCAATGAGTACAGAAGCTTCTTCTGTACCAGCTATGGAATCTCACATGTAATGTGAGACACGAAATACATGTTGTTTACTGTAAGAAGTTAAGATCATCATCCCTGTTAACTGAGCTCTCCCAAGAGGACCTAAAGAACATGAATTCTATGCATATAATTCTTATAATCACTAGGTTTTCTTAAAGTCATTTTTAAACATTATTTTCTTCAGAGAATGACATTTTCATCTTTTAAAAACATGACTTAATATTTTAATAAAGAGCATTAGGAAAAGTGAAACATATTATCTGGCATGTTATATAACTAGTAATGAAAATGAAATACAAAACTCATTTATATTCTTATAAGTTTTAGAATGATTCTTAAAATTTACTCAAAGTTTGTGTATGCATGTTTGTGTATATAGCTAAATTTACTAGCCTTAAATTTCCAATCAAAACAAAACTTCAAAGTCACAAAATGTATTTTGTATTCTAACTTCCTATTTGGTATATGCACTTGACCACAGTGCCAGCAGGGGTGGGGGGGGTGGGGGATAGGGTGGGGTGGGGGGGTGGAATCCTCTGCTAAAGACCCAGGGATCCATATCTCACTAATAGATTACAGTATCTCCATTACAGTGGCATACAGTACCCTTAGCTGCAGGGTACAAGCTTGTTTATGTACCAGTCCTGTATGGGCTTTTCTCTACTTGCTAACTTTCTATCTGTATAGCCTCAGCCGTGAGGACTAATCTCTGACAGCTCTGCTTTCTTGGAAGTTCTAGAAAGTGAAGGCCCCATCATTGCCTTCTCTACAGGCCTGTGAGATGGGTAAACATGAGTCCTTAAACATGAGAAACAGTGAGTTAAATCTGCAAATAACCACAGGAATCAAACACTGTAATATTCAGCCAACACAGAAAAACAGTCAGTGGTAAGAAAATTTCTAGAGCCACTGGGCTGAGATTCTGGGCCCGTCATTTACTCTGTGGCCTTGAGCATCTTATTTCATTCTAGACTTTAGCTTTTACACCTGAGAGGAGGAATGGAAACAATATTTACCTTCCACTGAGCTCTAAAGATTATTGTGTCAGACACTGCACTATAAACACCCAGTAAATGTCAGACAAAATATAAACCAGCTAAAGTGTACCCTCTTAATACTTTTATTCCTGAATGAAAACGGAGATTTCCTTCCCTATTAGAGGCTTCATAATAGGGAGTTCATAAGGACAACATCAAGCTGCACAGCATTGATGTATATCTATCTGCTGACTGGTATGGTCTACCAGTGAGGAGTACACAAAATGACTAAGTTTACCAAGGGCTTACTAAAACCATTGTACCTGCCTTATCGTTAAAAAAAGACACACAGTAGCATTCTAATGAAGACAAATGAGAGAATTTCTAGAAATAATATAGAATGCTTTAACTTTGTAAACATAAAATCACAAACATACTGTCATTTATAGAAGGCCAACTGTTTAAATATCCAATGGTTCACATACAAACTAGATAGCTGGGAAAGCCCATCAGACTTATAAATCACTCAATGTGGGACTCCTAAATCAATCCAGTTAGTACTTAAGAATTATACTCATCTAAATCATCCCTCTTTTCTCTTCAATTCCCTGGAGTATATCTCCTTATCCGAACCTGAACAGTGGTCATGGCTCCAGCCCCACACCAGGTACAGGCAGTCACTTACCACAGCACAGATCACTATCTAGCTCCTATTTGCCTGTGCATAAGCAGCTATGCTTCTATAAACAAAAAGCTATGGTGACTGGACTCAGTATTTATAAACCCACACTGAACCTCTTTGACAGGCTACATTAAGAATTCTATATAATTTCAGAGGGACAGAACATGTTTTCCATTTCTCCTAAAACTCCCATCATCTGGAATTACCAAAATAGATAAATTATATATGTGTGTATGCATACATATAGGTATGTATGTGTATGTATGTGATATATTCCCTTTATTAAGTACTACTTTCTATAATGTTCATGTATTCTCATTCCTCCTGTTCTAAGGACCCTATTCTCCTAAGAAATCAGTTCTCTCCACCTGTGTATTTTCTCTTAGTTCAGAACCAAGATAACAAACACTAAAAACAATGCTTACTGGAGGTAGAAGGTATATTACATACATACATATATGTATGTATGTATATATGTATATGTATGTATGTACAACCTACATGAAATGCATAATTCTAAATGCATTATTATTCCTTAATCTATGTATACATTTTACACATAAAAGTTACTACTTGAAGCCAGGTATGCTAGTACATGCCTTTAATGCCAGCAACTCAAAAGGCAGAGGCGGGAGGATCCCTGATTTCAAGCCAGCCTAATTAATCCACATAAATTCTAGGGTTAAACATGTAGTGAGACCCAATCTCAAAACCAATACAAGTGTGCACGTGCGCGCGCGCGCGCGCGCGCGCACACACACACAATTTTAATTGAAATTCCATACTACATGTCGATGTATAACTACAAATGGTATTCTTTCTCCTCCTGACCTGAACATATACACAATCTTAATTGAAATCCAAACTACATGTGGATGTACAACTAGAAATGCTTTTCTTCCTCCTCTTGATCTGAAATCTTATCTTTTATCCATCTTCATTCCTACCCAAAATAATGTAAGTGGAACTGATTCTACTTTCTTATGGGTTTCTAGAGCCTTCATTCATTGCTTTTAAAAGCAAGTACTACATGGTATTATAATTACACATGTGTTGCAGTCCAAATGTTAAAAATAAAAAATATATTTCTCAGTGCCCATTAGAGACACACAAAAGCAGAAAGAAAATCTTGGGTTTTGATCTAATTCTTGCCATTTCTTTAATATCAATAATATTTTTCATAATAACCATTTACTTCATCATCACAATCACTGTCCCTTCATGACTATAAGTTACTCTGACAACACCTTTTAACTAGGCTCCTGGCTTCTCTGCTATACGTTCTTGTTTGTGACAACTTAGAACCGGTACTTGTTATCCCAGCTCAGCCTCCTACCTAAACTCTGTGATTATAGGAACGTGCTACAGGTTTCCTACTAGAGAAATACTCCAATAAATATAATTTGAAACACAAACATCTTCTAACAACTTCTGAAGTGAGTTGGGGGCAGGCTGCTGTGTGTACCCTAAAACCATTCTATAGCAGGTCTATTGTTCTATAGAGTACACAAAAGAGATTACTGCGCTTGTGTGTTAGCTATAAACCTCCCTATAAGGGCTTTATGCTTTTCCAATTTTCAGCCCCAGTAAGCTTTTCCAAGTTCAGTGTCTTGACTCAAGATACCCTCTTCACCTCTCCACTCCCTTAGGCTCAAAGTCCACTTTGCAGTCCAATCACTGAGGCCTGTTTAAAGTCCTAAGCATAGAGTGCTTTACCTACACACTTCACTTCCCCAAACTCACCAGTCTCTGAACTCTCATGCTACTTTCTATGCTTCAAAATCCAGTACTTAAAAGTACAAACTTTTTCAGGCAGTTGCAGATTCATACAAGTGTATCATGTACTTAGCCATATGTCCCTAACACAAGCATCCTTTCAAGATAGGTGAATATTTCTAGGGTAAAGCTAAGAAAAGAGCAGGCATTTACTTCTTATTACAAGAAAGTACGTGGCTTCTGGTATGCTTGTGGATATACCTATTCTAGTATCCTTGGTTGTACTTTACCAAAGCGTTCTGATCTCTGTTTTTACAAATTTCACTTAAGATGTATAACTCATAAAAATAAAAATATTGACAACCAAAGTAATGTCTCCCCACTTGACTATTTTACATTCTTCTAGTGAACGGTACTCCATAGAGATTTTACCATGTTACTTCCTTACACAAATAGTTTTAATTATAATATAAAAGCCCTTCTTAAACATGTTATCTGGTCTCATGTGTGTAACACTTTGAAGTAGAGAAGGGACATGTTTTCCTAGTAACAGCTAATGGAACCATTAATGGAGGGTAGCATCTGAGCAAAATCTAAGTTTTAATTCCTAGTCTTGTTACCTGTGTCTGCAGTAACCAAAAATAAACACACTACTGGAGCTCATATCTCCCTAATCAAGCTTATTACCATCCCTGAGGGAAATGAAACTTCATATATTTGAATTACCATTCTTTTTCCTTACTCAAAATGTCCTTTGGTCTGAATATTTAAAAATACTTCCCTAGTAGCTATTTTGAGCCTAAAAACAACAAACAAAACAAAAGCTCCCACACATTTTGGGTCTGTATACTCCATGGGTTAAGCAAACAAACTTAAAGCTGGGAGTGCTTTAAGGAATTATGGCTCAATTAGTATCCTGCATTTCCATCTGTTCTTCTGATTTACTTAGGGAAGAGCAATCACACTGTTCATACTGAAGTGGTAACATCAAACAACTATAGTTAAAGATAAAAGAATCTTAACTACAAATTCAGTGTTGGACACTAAAAACGCATATAAAGATATTAATGCTTTCTCATTCATCAAATAAAGGAGTAAGTAGTAGGAAACTAATACTAAGAATTCTAAATGTAACAGAGAGCAGAAACATACTTGTGAACTAAACTAATACACTGCATAATAGAGTTGACCTTATATCACTTCTATAATAAATGTAATGTCACCCTAACCATCCTCCATTCCTGGTTATATGACCATATAAGTTTAAGAGCTATTGTGTGCTCTGGCCATAGGTTAAACAGACATATCCAATATAGGACCAGAAATTCAAAAACCCATGTTCTTAGGTTTTAGAATTAGATCCAATCAAACTTTCTAATTGGCATAAGCAATTCTTCCATAGTCTACAATCTCTAACAGATGGGTAATCCAGCCTTTAATGATAAAAGATAACTACCTAAGAAACAAATCATCCCATTAGTGTACAGCTCTGTCTCATTCCTGCCCCTCCTTTCCTCTGTAAATATGTAACACAAACATACTCTGTTTCCCAGGGTCAGAACAGAACTATTTCCACTTTAAAGACTGAAGACAGTATCATACCTCCTCTTGTTTCTATTTAACAGTAAAGATCCTCACTCTGATTATTGCTAGTATTAAGTATTTTCTACTCTTCACCCCAGAAATTCTTGCCATAATCACCAGCTTATTACTAACACAATGAAAATGTGCCACCCAGGACTACACACAGCAGTGGAGCAGCAGTCAGACAAACACAAGGAATACAAACAAAGCTTTAATCTCAACCCACATTAAGCCAGTAAGTTCCATTTGCCCTAGTCCTGCTGCCAAAGTCAGGCTTTTCATCCTGTGGGTACATAATTCCCCCTACTTTAAGTGGAGTATCTTACCTGCTTTGCCCATCTCCCCAGCCATGATTCCAGTCTATTAAAAGCACTCTGAATCTCAGTTCTATCTCCTGTCATACTGGTATCATCTCTCAGTCTTTTCTCATTTGTGAATGCAATTGATAAGACCATTCCTTCAGCTCAGTACTTAAAGGGTAATGGGGGGGGGGGGGGGACACAAGAGTTACATTGTATCAAGGATAGAATCTCATACTAAAGCATTAGACACTGCTATTAAGTATATTTTTTTCATCCAATTGTGTACCCAACTGTAAGTCTTTGAGAAGGTATGACCAGAAATGTTAGTATGACAGTACACACCTGTATTCCCAGCACTTTGAGGTAGAAGGCAGGAGATCAAGAATTTAAGGCCAGGGCTGGCAATGGGTAAGAAGATAAAAGTACTTGCCACCAAGTCTAATGACATGAGTTCTATTCCTATAACCCAAATCTGAGGAGAGAACTGCCCTCTGGTCTCAGCATGTGCTATACTCCCTCCTCATAAACAAAACTTCTAAATGTAATTAAAAAATTTTTTAATACCACCTTCCACTCCATAGCCAATTGCAGAACAGCAACTGGATTGCATGACCCTATCTCCAAACACATAAAATAAAGCAAAGGAACATCATTGACATACTCCTTTGTGGCTACCTGACACTTCTACAATAGGCTCAAATTGTAAACCATTAATATGGCCACTTGAGGCCTCTATGAGAGGTACAGGATTAGGAATGAAAACAAAGCAGCATGACACTTTAAGAAAAATGCTGGGGTGGGGCCTGTGATTGGGATATAATGTGAATAAAAATAAATAAATTAAAAAAGAATGCTGGCAAAGCAAAAAACACATACTAATATCAAGTTTTAAAAATACCTTCTACAGTTGGTAAGGCTAAGGAAAACTGTGCAATATAAAGAGAGGTCTGAAACAAGATACCTTTTTTCAATAGCCTTATCCTTGCAGACTTTTGTCTGTTATGTAGTAGTCCTAGAATCAAACATGACACGAAATTACCACTCCCCCATTGATTGGCAGAAGATATATGTTTTTAAAGAAATTAAAGCTCAGTGAGACAATTGGTAGGATGGACACAATACCCACCCATAAAATGGTACTGTGGCTAATATTATAAACACAAAATCAGCACCTAATGCATATGAGATACAGTAAATGCTTGCTTTCTCCTCCACAGGAAACACTTTTAAAAAATGTACATATATGATGTGCACAACCATGGCATACTAGTCCAGGGAGGCTTGGTAAAAGGATGATGTCAGCCTGGACTTTCTAGTGAGTTTAAGGCCAGCCAGAGCTACATAGCAAGATACTTTTGCCTTTTTTCTTTAAACCCATTTCTAGCTATTGTTTCATAAATAAATAAATAAATAAATAAATAAACAAACGAATGAATGTATGCCATTGGCCCAAGGATCATACATAGAATTTACTAATATCATTAGATACAGACTTTTACTTCTATTTTTATTTTTTTTTTGAGATAGGGTCTCTGTGTAGTCCAAGTTGTGGTGAAATTAATTATGCAGGCTAGGCTAGCCTCAAATTCATGGCAACTCTCCTGCCCATGCCTCTCTTGAATGCTAAGACTATTGGTACAAGACACCCTACCCACTTAAACTTAGTCTTTCAAAATGAGAAAAATAATAACACCTGGGTCCTACCATTAAGTTCAGTAACAACAGACCTAGAGAGCTGTATTTTTCAACACTATTGTATTTAATATGGATATTCAGGCGAGACAGGGACAGTCTATCTGTGGGAAGACAAATAAGATAATTCTAATTCTCTAATTCTAATCCTAAATTCAGTTTTATTTTCTCACATGTTAATAAAAGATTTGGATAAGCTAGAAATAAGGTAGAAAAACAGCCCTAACCTGAGTGGAAGTCAAGATGATGAGCTCTGCCACAAGACACATGTCATTCAACCCTTCTGAGTTTGTTCATTTTTAAATTGAGCTAAGGAATGAGGGTAGGAGAGAAAAACTTGAGTGTGTGTGTGTATACATATACATACACATATTTGGGTTTTTGAGACAGGGTTTCCCTGTGTAACAGAGTTCTGGCTGTCCTGGAACTTGCTTTGTAGATGAGGTTGGCCTCAAACTCATAAAGATCCATCCACCTGCCTCTGCCTCCTTAGTGCTGGGATTAAAGGTGTGCTCTTCAATGTCCAGCTTTAAGTATATCTTAAGTTGGCTTAGTAATTCTAATTTCATTAAATTTTCGTCTCACCATGTACAATTTCCTTTGACAATATTTGCTTAATCCCTCAGCAGCACACATTACGTTCATCCCAGATCAAAAGAGCATACATGTCTATGTCAGTGCTTTATGAGTCAGTCCCAGGTACTCACTGAAGCACTGGAGAGCCTAACCCGTATCTCCGTCTTTACTCAGAACAGTAAAACAAACTTTCATAGCAATATGAAAAGGTCACAGCTGTAAGCTATAACCTCCAAGGTCTTTTCCAACTAAAAAGCTATCAGTTGGCAAATCAGCTATTTCTGCAAGATCTACCCATGGCATCTTCCCTAGCTTCCTTTCCAATCATGCTTTCTTTTCTATTTTCTCTTCACTCTGTCTTAATGCTTGTCCCAATCCTTAAGTATTTCTTATGTACTCTCTAAATTAGAAACTGATAACCAGCCAGAACCCTTGAACCTTAGCATTTCTGAAAGATGGATCACAAGGGCAAGACCATCTGGGCTTAATGTGACTATGAACCCAGCATCATATTCACATAGTCAGGGAGGTCCTGTCATTTAAAAAGACAAAACAAACAATTTGAAAAGGACATAAGTGTTCTTCCTTTGCCCTTCAACCCCACATAAAAGATGTTGCTTAGGGTTAGTACTGCTGTGATGAAATACCAGACCAAAAACAATTTAGGAAGGAAAGAGCTTATTTTGGCTTATATTTTGAGTCACAATCCACTAAGGAAAGCCAAGGCAAGAACTCAAACTTGAAGGTAGGAACTAATGCAGAGGCCATGGAGGAGTGCTGCTTACTAGCTTGCTCCCCATGGCTTGCTCAGTCTGCTTTCTTATGGAACCAGGACCACAAAACCAGGGATGGTGCCACCCACAGTGGGCTAAGCTCTCCTACATCAATGACTAAGAAAATGCCCTACAGACTTAAGTACAACCCAACCTTATAAAGGCATTTTTCTCATTTGAAGTTCCCTCCTCTCAGATGACTAACCTGTGTCAGGTGGACATAAAGCAAACCAGCACAGATGTCCTTTAAAAATTAATGTGGCTTTATATGGTACTTTTTATCTTCTATGAAAAAAAAGTTTCTGAAGGCTAAAGTGAAACTGGTAGTCAAGAACCTAAACTTAAGTCCCTTATGATGAAGTCCAATCTATTGACCCAGTATTAGAAGATTTTATCGAAAAGGTAACAGAAAGAACTGACTCATCTGAAAAGGAAATAACCAAACACATGTGTGAGGATCATATATATAAGAGTGATTTTCAGGTGCCCAAAAAGGGAAATCCAAACCAATACAGCATATACAACAAAGAAAAACACTATCTAGGTTAAATATCAAGCCAATTTTCTACTTTAGTAATTTGGAAGAAAGGGCAAATGCTAAAAAAGTTGGTTCCCTCTAAGTTACATTTGAACTTTTAAGTTAAATGTAAGCTTCATGTTCTCTGGTTCCCATTTTTAAACAGTCATTAAGAACTAGCACTTTCATTCCTGGCTTCAAACTATATCCCCAGGTTTTAGACTTAAATTTCCTATAGAAAGTAAAGGAATTATGTAAGAGGCAAGTTCTTGAATAGTCAGCAACATCTTATCAAGTGTCAACCTCCTTTATGAGAAACCTAGCATAAAAATTTAATTTTGACTGAAACTGACAAACAGCCACTTAATCACACATAAGAACTATGGCATGATAGTGTGGACCACTGCGGGTTAATTACTGAGATAGAAACAAGATTCCCACTAATTCTCATTTATAAAAAGATCTAATTCCTGGAGACCAGAGGGCACTGAAAGAATACTGGCAGAACTTTTATTCTTACTTAGTTAAAACAGAACTCAAGAACCCTGCCTACCTCTGCTACCCACACTGGGATTAAAGGCACAAACCACCACATCTGGCTGAAATAGAAGTCAATAAACACAGTTGTTATCCCTCAAATTCTTCTTCCCAATAAGAAAATGAAGTACGCAGAGGGTACAACTATCTAATTATGACTAGACTCCTAACTAACTAGATGATATATGCTGAGTCTAGAAATCAGGATTTTCAGATGAGGCCAGAGCGAAGAAAACTACTTTCCTGAATATATTACCAAAGAAAAATAGATGTCATTTCATAAAAGTATGAAATTTCCAGCTTAAAAAATTTGGGTTCATCTGACTGCCTTGTATGATTCTTCCTCTGCTGTCTGTATCATGCAGATCTCCTCTACTTCCTGAAAAGGCAAAATGAACCTGGACCATAAAATAATTTTAAGCCTTGTTCATGAGCTAGCCATTATTCTATCAGAGGTAATTACCAATTTTTCCAAGCTCTGATATTTTTCATGAGCCTATTTTCACTTATATGTAGAAACTAAAACATTCTTTAAAAAAATAAGAAAAGAAAAAAGAGGAGGGCAGGGATGCAGCTCAGCATGTATGAAACTGAGTTTGATCCCCAGTACCCTATAAATCAGGCATGGTGGTGCAGCACTGGAGAGGTAGAATTAAGAGGATTAGGAAGGATTTCAAGCTCTGCCTCAACTACCTAGTGAGTATGAAGGCCATCCTGGACCATGTGAAACTGTCTGAAAAGGAAAGTGAAGGTAGAGACTAAAACACTGGATACTAGAATGAGGAAATAGTTGGGAAGAAGGAAAGTAGGTGTGGTTACTTAACCAGGAGCAATGTCTAATACTCAACTACAACACAGTAGGATAGCTGTGGTTGACAGTAATTGAGTAGCAAACAGAATTTTGAATGTTCCCAAGACAAACAAATTGACAAATGTCTAAGGTGATGACATAGGCATCTTGATCATATCATTGCACTGTGTAGTGTACTGAAATATCACACTGTACCCTACAATTATGTACATGAATTATGTATCAATTAAAAGTAAAATAACATTCTTAAAGCCTGTGAATATTAACAGTGAATATCTTCCCATAAATTCAACACCGCTACTCTGGAAGGAAAATATAAAATAACAGAATTTGGGGACCCCAAGTATTAACTCAAAACTAGGGCTCACTTATAAAGGGATGTAGGCAAGTGATCTCCCTCATTTTAAAAAAGTGCTTAGAGTTCCACTTCTGGTATATTTTAAATGTAAAAACAAAAGAAATTAATGAAAACAAAGCAATTTCACTAGCTTCATTATAAGCACTCTAGGGCATTGCTCCCATGTTACAAACCTTCAAAGAATACTGTCAAGTACCTGTTTGTTAGATAATGGTATAAAACTGCTAACAGCTAAGCTTAAATTCACTGAACTTAAATCAGTCTATTTCTGCGCTCTCGCTCTCTCTCTCTCTCTCTGTATGTATGTATGTATGTATGTATGTATGTATGTATGTCTCTTTAAAGTACCAAACAAAATTTTAAATAGTTGGATTTCAGTGGGGAGGAAATTCTTCATATGTCAAGTTTTCCTTATACACTTAAGTGGATCTCTTAAGCTATGTGAACTCTTAAAAAATGTGCCCATGAAAATATAAGAATAACATGTCTAGTGGGAGTGTTTGGAATAGTCACTGGGGTATGGGGAGTGAGGGGACTAAAATGGCATATGTGCCAATAAAACATGCTCTGGGGCACATATGAATTGGCTTAGCACCAACCGGCTTCCACATTCTGCCTTCTGACTGATTCACTGTTGATTAGACCCTTAATTCCCAAACTTTATGGACTTTAAGAATCACTTGGAAAATCTAAAAAGCAAATTATTTTACTATTCTACATCTGCCCCCAAATTTTACTCCTAGAAACTGCATCTTACATTATTTATGATGCAACATTCCAAGAGTTGGGGTAGGGTCAGAATATTGAATTATCTTCAGTTAGTAAGAGGAAAGAAACCTCTGGATTGCAAGATATTAATTAGAGAGCAGAAAAACTGAGCATTTCTAATATAGATTATAAATTACTCAATGCTATGAACCACAATTCAGTAATGTTTAGCAGGCAAGATGAAATGTAAATAATTTCTACTTTGACAATGCAAAGTATTATTCAAATCACCAGAACCAGACACTGTTCTGAAATCTTTAGATAGCATTAATGTTTAGTATGAGCAGAAACAGAACCATCGCTTACACACTTGGGTACTAAAAGTGTTAGGGGAAGCAATCACACTCAGTATACTGGCTATATACGCTGTCAACATAAGAGCTACTAGCTAAATGTGACTGCTTAAATAAAACTCAAAATTCAATTCCTCAGGCCATTTTCACCATGCTTTATGTGCTTGATCACTCCATAATTAGTGGATAACACCAGATAGGACAGAGATGCCACATCTCAAACATCACACAACATTCTATTGGGTGGTGTTGGTCTAGAGGTATTTGGGTTCTCCTGAATGAACAGGCTCTTTATGGATATGTAATATTACAAGCACTCATCAGGTTGAATTATTAACTGTGAAGAACCTTATCTTAATTTCTCTGCATCTTATTTCAAGATAGCTCATTCAAAAAGGACAAGCATACTCAAATTATCAAAATAGAAAATTTAAGTTAATAAAACACGAAAACAAAGGTACTAAATTCATAGCCAGTTTTCACTAAGTCAGAATCAATGACGTCTAAGTATTGGTAAAATAAGACCACTCCCCAAACAGATTATACTACTTAATGGAACTAGGTTTTTTAAGTACTTTAGAAGTTATCTAATTATATTGATAAGAAATAGCAACTGCTTTTATAGCTTGTTTAAAACAAAATGGCCACAGTTAGTTCAAATTAATGACATTTTGCTATCTATATTTTTAATTGCTTCCTACCAACTTCACACTAGACACATTCAGATAATATAAGGACAAATAGAATTTTCCTTAAGTATTATATACCAAAGTCACAATCCTGAATGTAGCATTTCTAAATGCAGTTTTTTTTAATAAAAATGTTATGAAACAATTTGCAACTCTTAACTACAATGTATCTAGTTTAAAACTACTGTATATTAAAGCAAAAATAAAAGACAAATGCAAAAAATGTAAGAAGGCCCAATTAAAAAGTCTCATTACACAGAATTAACATACTACAAACTTATAACCATATACCAATGCAAGTTAAACCAACTTTCTATCAAGAAGAGATGATGAGCTCATTTTCTCAAAGAGTTCAAGTGTACTCAGATATGATCTCTATAATTATGGTTCTAATTAAAAAATGATGCTTTATGAAATAATTTTTTACCCAACTCAACACACACAACTGTTAAAAGTTACAGAAATAAAGAGGTCACAGTGATAACTACATATGGCTGCTGGTATAATAGTCCAGTTTTTGATCCCTCTCCAAGTATACATATATCAGAGGTGTATCAAACCTAAAAGATAGCCCGGAGCAATAACTGTTACTAATCCCTCCTAATAATAGGTTAAAAAGACGGAGCTTACCTGCAACACTAGTGATTGTTACTGGAACTCCCTGAACTTGAACACCCGCAGCACCCAGGTTGGCAACGCTCACTGTCTGAAGGTTAGGCACTGATGCAAGCTGGGCAGTATTCAAAGTTATTGGCGCACCAGCAACAGCCACAGGAGCAATCTGAGCAAGAGTTGTGCCACCACTTGAAGACACTGGGGTGATGGTTAACTGCTGGGACAACCCAGCGTTCTGAACTTGCAAATTTGAAAGACTCTGAATATTCTGGACCTGGACAGTTTGCCAGCTGATTTGCCCTGAAGGTGTTAAAGTTGGAGCCCTGATAAGCACCTGAGTCGGGTTTACTGCTTGAAGTTGAACATTCTGCAAAGGCTGCTGCTGGATGGTCTGAATTGTCTGCCCTGACTGGAGTTGAAATGACTGTGGTGGGATAGCTTGAATAATCTGCTGCTGAGGCTGCTGGATCTGGATTTGCTGCAGGATAGGCTGGCCTACAATCTGTACTTGCTGAAGAGAATTTGACTGATCCTGTGCATTCTGAACCCCGTTGGACTGAAGTTGACTGGAACTCTGGGCTTCAGACTCAGTAGCAGCAGGTGTCTGTGGTTCTTCAATGGTGCGTTCAGAACTACTGGCTGATGTGCTTGCATACTGGCCCGTATCTGCTGAGCTCACTAATGTGTCACTGCTCGTCAAAGATGTTGATGCAGTGGTTGTGCAGGTTGTAGAGGAAGAGGGCGATTCAGGCATAGTACTGGCAGAAGCAGTGCTGGTGGTGGGCGTAGAAACTAACTGATTCCCATTGGAAGTCCCACTATCGGTAGTAGTAGTGGGCTGGCCGACTTGTCCAGTTCCTCCTCCAGCAGTCACGTTATTTATTACTGGCAAAGCTAAAGTCACTCCTCCAATGTTAATTGGTAGGGTTGTTACAACTTGAGCCTGAGTACCAGGAAGGGTCTGCAATTGCAATGGTATTGAAACACCAGGTCTAATTTGTACTGGAACTGTCTGATTTGCCAGGTTTTGAGCAAGGATATTCCCAGAAGCCGTCCTGTTAGCAGCCGTGAGGATAGCTTGATTATTACCTGCAGAAATGAGCTGAATTTGACCCTGCAAATCCTGTAGAGATGAACTACTAGTTGGATTGATTTGAATTTGCTGACCTTCCACTGTCTGAAGTTGGGGGATCACTTGGTACTGCACACTACCACTTGGATTCTGTACTTGTATGACTTGAAATTGATTAGGGGTGGAAGGATTACCTGATTTAGTTTTTGTAGGAGAGGAACTCCCGTTATTACTGCTGGAAGAACTAGACGAACTAGAAGCTGGCTGAGAAACGTTATTTTCTTTTGAAGCAGGAGGAGTGGAGGCAACAAGTTGCCAAGCGTTTCCAGCAAGCTGCGTTGTCACCAGTTCTAGCTGCTGTGGTTGATTCTGAAGTTGCACCAATCCTTGGCTTGGATCTATAATAATCTGCTGTTGTCCAGTTGCTTGATTTTCACCAGGAGTCCCTATTTTGCTGCAAGTAGCTGCCAGTAAAGCCAGAGGAGAGGGCTGAGAGTCCTACCCAAAATGGGAGGGGAAAGGAGAGGGAGGGGAAAAAAGTGGGCGGTTTTAGTGGAAGACAGCAGTCGGGAGGGGGTTATTTATTTTGAGAGCTCTAAGTATCAGAACACACTCAATAGGCAGCAGAATTAAAAAGGAAATATGAACAAAAGCAGGTGATAGAAGCTATATGAATAAAAAGGTAAAGTCCTGTTACATAAAGTTTAAATAAAATAGAATTTTCTGGTAAACTTTTCTTAAAGTGTTATTCTTCTAAACTCAAAATGCCCTTGGGAAAATAGACACCGTTTTTCTAACAGTCTGAATTCCTGATGTAATATAAACATCGTTATAGCCTCAACTATGGGAAATCTTCATGAATTTACGATTTAAGTTCCTCACTCAGAAAGATGCTTTTTGAATGGATAAACATTTTTATTCTGTTCTTTACTTCTGGGTACTTAAAGAGCATAACTCCCTCTCTTCCCTAAAGCTTTGTGCTGAATTTTCTTTTAATGTTTGCTTTTACCTGGGAGCCTGAGGTTTTGGGTTTTTTATTGTTATTCTCTGGCTCAGAGGTTTTCCCTCCTTCTGTAGCCATCGCCGCTGCCGCCTCCTCCTCCTCCTCCTTCTTCTGATCTGCAACAACCCCCACCACCACCAACACACACGACAACAGGTTATTAGGATTATTATTATTCGTTCTCCTCCCTTCTTCCCCCTCCCTCCTCCTGAACATTAATCTCCGTAAACCCGCGATCCGAGCACACCGGCAGGGGGTGGGGGAGAAGGAGGGAAGGGAGGAGGGGGCTCTCACGAAACGTGGTTTGAAACCCGACCCATAGGCTCCAGAGCAACACCCAGAAGGAGGTTGTTCTAGCTCAGACATTAAGACAAAACACAGCCCTCCTTCCCTCCCCCTGGTTCCCTCCCGCCCTCTCCTCCTCCCCTTCCAGCATCTCGGCGGCCCCGGGGGAGGGGGAAGCGAGCAGGGTCTGGGGAGGGAGGGACGAAGGGAGGCGGTGAAGGAGACCGAGGGGGGTGGAGAATACGTACCGCTCATCCCGCATTAACAGGACAAACCCTCTCAGAGACACTGGGATAGAGGTGGGTGGGGGTGGGGGCGAGGCGGGAGGAGAGGCCGGTCCCGCCCGCCCGCGGTGGCTCGGAGGAGGCTGTAGCTGGCACAGGCTCTGCCTCTTTTTCCGCGAATGGCCGCCGCTGGGCTGTGGCGTAGCAGCTCCTCTCTCCGCCCGAGCCCGGCTGACTCGCCCTTGATTGACAGCAGCGGCGCGCGGCGAGGGCGGCGGCGCGGGCCGGGGGCGGAGCCAGGGCGGCGCGAGCGCAGCAACTCCCCACCCCCCTCGGCCTGCCTCCACCGGCGCCGCCGACTCTCCACCCCTTCCCCCAGCGGATTGGCCGCCGACCTGCCGGGGCCGGGGCGCTGGGGCCGCCCTTTCTCCTCCCCTTTGCCCAGCTGGTGCTCGCCGCTGTTAGGCTTCTGCCTTCTCGGCCCGCTGAGCGTGCCCTCTCGGTGAGCTAGGTGCGGTTTGCTGATGGCAGGCCCTTCATACAGCCAAACTTGTTGTCTCAGGATATCCCGCCCCCTACTCAGTTCCCGGCGCCCTCCACTCAAAAACGCGCCGCAGCATCTTACGAGGGGCCGCGGAAGAAAGACATGGAACTAGGCTTAAGGGAGAGGAGCGGAGCGAGCGCAGGGAAGTGTGAACTCCCCGCGATCCCGAGGTCTGAGTGGACTGCCAGCTGCCCCCTCGGCGTGAGCATGGCTTTCCTAAGGCGCATCCGGACCCGGGCGCCCTTTTTTCCTGGCTCGGCTCTCATTGGATGAGGCCGCTGACGCGCAGTGAGTCGTGGGAGGAGGTGGGCAGGCCCCTGCCGCAAAGGCTTTCGGGTCTTGTAGTTTCTGACGACTATCCGACGAAGGCACCGCCTTCCTCCCGCCCCTGAACTCGGCCTGGCTGCGGAGCCTAGGTCTGCCCGAGGGGGCGGTGGCAGCAGGGCGTGGCCGGGGGCCGAGTGGGAGTTGAACCCTGCGCGGGGGAGGGAGAAATGGGTGTTGTTTGCCTGGGCCTATCGGCCGAGCTGGGCTGCCCGAACCGCCTCTGCCACCGCCCCCTCAGCTGAAAGCCTCTCCCCGTGGGGCGAGCTCACTCCCGAAGCGCGCAGCGATTGAGCGGGCGGAGGTGTGGGGAGGCGGGGTCTGCTATCCTCGGGGTTTGAATGAAGCTGACTTAGGGTACATCCCCTTCGCCCTGCTTTCTTTGCTCACCTAGCTCTCCGGGGCCTCTGGACCCAGCGCGAGGCCTGAGTTCCCACCGAGCAGGAGCTTCCATTTTATTTGTTGTATCTCTGTCTGGCTGCTGGTGCAGAGCAGTGACTGTCTTCTAGGGTGGCCACGAGTGAGCCTTATAGTCTGCGTTCTTGGCGCGCTTCTAGCTTCTAGAGGTCTCACAAGGTTGTCCAGGCAAAGGAAAGCCTGGCTGCATGTAGGTAAGCTCTGGTCATGGTTTTAGCATAAGCTTCTAGACTAGTGGAATTCACAGCTAGCTGTGTAAAGCACTTTGTCAGATGCTCCTGAACCGGCCCCTAGCTCTCCAAAGACATGAAGTCAAGATACCAGGGACCATACCAGCGACTGATGAAGTGTGCCAAAGCTGGAAATAAGTCCCTAATATGAACCTTGGGACAGGATACCATTACACACTAGGCTTAAAGCGTTCCGCATTTATTGACATAGACCCCATATTCAGCTTTGGGTATTTTTGTCTGGTGCCTAAGGTCTGACATATTGTAAGGGTGTCTACACCTTAGTGTAGGAGTGTAGTGCGGTGCTTTACTAGTGTTTCCGTGCTCAAGTATTTGTGGTGATGACAAAAGCTGTAGCAGTAAAACAAAGTAACTGGAGTAAATTACAATGTTGCCTACTCCATTTTATGAGTTGAAGATGCTATAGTAATCTTCCATACACATCCCAGTTCACTAGATCTTAGGAGGCTCAGAAGTGCTTGTTTATTTATAGATACATAGTCTTTCCTCTAGCACGGCCCCACCCACTTCGCCATAGTGAATGAAGACCAGTCATGAATTGGAGCATTGCTTGTGGTTGGTTCTCTTTAGACAACTTGCCTTAGAGAAGGGCAGTGATATAGATTTACAAAATATCCTAAAGTTCCTGCTCCCTGTTGATAAGTAGATATACTGGTATCCAGGAAACAGTGAAAACCCTAACTTTTCCAAGAGCTGCAAGTTCCTAGCTGAATGTTTGTATGCCCCAGACATAAACTCTAATACTGGAACTCTGTCCCTTAGTTTTTGGAGTCTTTGAGGCATTATGGCTAGATGAGGTCATGAGTGTGTCACTCATGAGTAAAACTTAGTGCTCTTAGAATTTCTATCCTTTATTCTGCTGTCCCCCATGTGAAGTACAATGACCACAAGACCCTCAACTTTCCTGACTGTACATATCTTTATATCTGGTTCCTTCCAAAACAGTTAAAATAAACTTGTTGATAACCTGTGGGTTGTGTTATAGCAGCCTGAGCTGATTAGAACACTGACTGAGGCTTGAGGCCTGGTGACAAATGCACTGCTTCTTAGAGACTCCTATTACATTATTATCCATGTAAAAGGAGGCTTAGCTAGATGTGATATTGCCAAGAGGAGAGCCACTCTTATATTACCATCCTAATTTAAGCTATGTGCTATTATACTGTAGTTTATTTAGTATTTCTTTAAATCAATTTGCTTGCTTTTATGACAGTTATTTTAAGAATTTTATCTTAACTAAGCATGGTGGCTCATTCCTTCAATTCCAGCACTTGGGAGGCAGAAGCAAGTAGATCTTGTGAGTTTGGAGATAGCCTAGTCTATATAATGAGTTCCAGGTCAGCCAACCAATACAGTAGAGAGTTTTCCGTAAAAACTGATGAAAACCAGTTCTGCTATAGAAATAATAATTCCTAACCAAGACTCCTTTGACTAAACTTGAGCCATTCTCTGAATCTTGTTTCTAACTTAGCCTTGTAGCTCTGCTTACTTAGTCCAGTTTTAGAAAGTAAACCTGATAGATCAGTTTGGTGACAGCCTCCCACCCTTGGTATTTAACCAAATTCCCTGTTACCTGTTCTTGATTTCACTCCTTAGTGGTGGTCTTGTCAGTAATTTTCTATCTGCTGACCTACCTGTTCTTGACTGCCTATCTCTACTTGCTCTTGTTCCAGGCACAGTTGAGCTAGGCAACTCAACTGATTGCAGGCAAGCAGCACCATACCTGGTTTATGTGGTACTGCTAATCAAACCCAAGGTTTCATGCATGCTAGGCAAGCAGTCTGTCCCTGAGTGACCTCCCCAGCTTGAATACTATGTATAACTCCTGAAATATCAGCTCCACTCCTGGAGGCCAAAGGCCAGGACTTTGAATCTGCACAATGCTGATGGTCATACAAGGAGATTGAAACAGTTCTACAGGTAGCTTAATTGTACAGGTGGCTTGATTGAGTAGTTTAGGAGGAGGAACTTGGGCCCAGATAAGACATGAATGAGAAAGGTTTCTTTTCTGAGTCTCCTTTAAGGAGACACTTGCTGAAATAACCATTGAACTGCTTCATTTTCTCTCTAAGCAAAAAGGTTTCAAGAATCGTCAAACCTAAGACAGTTCCATGTTTACTATCCACTTTTCCACAAAGCACACTGAATGAGAGTTGACCAGGAATCAGACACCACCTTAAAGGGTGTATTTACAAGTGGTCTCATTAGTCCATAAGAGACCACCATGCATGGTACCTTAATAAAGACCTGGAAAGTATTCAAATCTATATTTAAAATGTAAATTTCTTACCCTGTGATAGCCGTTTTTAGAAAGCAGAAATAGTTCAAAGTAATTGACTTGAATTTAGAGCATTTGCAAAAAAATGGTTAAAAGTTGACTGTGAATGTGTGGGCCTTTTAAAAGTTATAAATAAAGATAGCCTTTTCAACAAATGGTGCTGGTTCAACTGGAGGTCAGCATGCAGAAGAATGCGAATTGATCCATTCTTATCTCCTTGTACTAAGCTCAAGTCAAGTGGATCAAGGACCTCCACATAAAACCAGACACACTGAAACTAATAGAAAAGAAACTGGGGACAACCCTTGAGGACATGGGCACAGGGAAAAAGTTCCTGAACGGAACACCAATAGCTTATGCTCTAAGATCAAGAATTGACAAATGGGACATCATAAAATTACAAAGTTTCTGTAAGCAAAGGACACTGTCAAAAGGACAAACCAGCAACCAACACATTGGGAAAAGATCTTCACCAACCCTATATCCAATAGAGGGCTAATATCCAATATATACAAAGAATTCAAGAAGTTAGACCCCAGGGAACCAAATAACCCTATTAAAAAAATGGGCTACAGATCTAAACAAAGAATTTTCACCTAAAGAAATTATGTCCCTCAATGGAGGAATGGATACAAAAAATGTGGTATATTTACACAATGAAATACTACTCAGCAATTAAAACAACAAATTCATGAAATTTTTAGGCAAATGGTTTGAACTGGGAAATATCATCCTAATGAGGTAACCCAATCACAAAAGAATACACATGGAATGCAATCACTGATAAGTGGATATTAATTAGCCCAGAAGCTCTGAATACTCAAGACACAATTAGCATATCAAATGATTCCCATGAAAAAGGAAGGAAAGGGCCCTGATCCTGGAAAGGCTTGATCCAGCATTATAGGGGAGTACCAGGACAGAGAAAAGGGAGGGAGGTGATTGGAGAATGGGTGGAGAGAAGAGAGCTTATAGGACATATAGGGAGGGGGGAACTGAGAGTGGGGAAAGCATTTGGAATGTAAACAAACAATATAGAAAATAAAAAAAAGTTATAAACAATGTTTGTAAATGGCTTTATCAAATGTAAATGACCAAGTAACAAATACAGATAAGTGCCCAAACAGCCTGTGGATGAGCAGCTAGAATTAATAGCTTGGCCTTTCTTCCCGTGTGCTCAGTTCCTTCATGGAATACTAATATACAACTTCAGTTTATGATTTTTAGGCAGAGGCAGGAGGTTCACCAATGAGTTCCAGTACATACATTCTAGACTATATGTAGCAGTACCATGCCTCAAAAAAAAAAAAAAAAAATCCTTGAAAAAAAAAATAAAAGAAAAAGCAAACAAAACCCATTACATTTCATGCTTTTTAACACATCGAGTTTCTGATGTTGTCCAGTTTTATTTGTCATTAATTCAAATTAGGATGCAATGAATAGTTCTTGGAAAGTACTGGGGCATAATATTGATTTATGCATTCATAGGACTCTAATGTAGTCAGCAAATAAAAGATGTTTAGTCATTATAAAAGTTGAAATATTAACAAAATCATTTTCTTAAGACTATATAAGGTTGGTAATCAAAAAAATTCATCATAAACCCGGCTTCACAGTGTGCATGGAAATCAATTGTCTGTGCAGCAAAGGGAGACCTGGACTCAAAACAGTAACAAATCTACATTTAAAATGATAACTTTCCAAAATACCAATTGCTTATGCTTGGCTTATTTTTGACTGGAAATGGGATTTGTTGTTGTTGTTGTTGTTGTTGTTGTTGTTGTATTTTTACTAGAAGAATATGTCATTGGAAGCAGACTATTTGGATTTACTTTGTAGCCTGTTACCAGTAAAAGTACAATCATGAGTAGGTGATACTGACCTCTCTGAGCCTCCGTCCTTCATGTTGAACAGTAAAGACAAAAATATGAGCATTAGCATTGTATAGTTAATTTAGGAATTAGGTGAGATTAAACTATTCTAGAATGGTCAATGGTAAACTCTCCTTGTTAACTATCTGGCTAGAAGTGTAGCTCAAACCATAGTATGCATGAGGCCTGGATTCTGTCCTAGCAACCAGAAGTTAAAGTTTGGGGGAGGGAGGACAAAGGAAGAAGTTAGCTAGTTACTGTTTTTATTTTTTAATCGTGTTTTGTAGTGCTGGAGATAAGACTTGAAATGTATTCATTCAAGGCAAGCACATTACCATCATGCTAATAACCCCACTGCTATGGCATTGTCAAAGAAAACGTACTTGTTATTACTATTACTAAAACAAGTAGTTTTAACAAACCAAACACAGAAATATGTACAAGAGAAGCCTCCCCATTCCATCCAGCTTCTCCTCAAACACTGACATTATCAGTGTTAACTGTTGCTCTATCCTTTGTCATTTTGGCTTCCCTAAGTTATACTTATGTTTGTTCTTGAGTATGGGATTTTAATATAAAATTATATATGCAAGTACACATCCAGTCATATATATACAAACTGGCCTTTTTAATGCCTTAGTACATAATAATTTTCTAACAGAAAAACTGAATTTATCAATTCAATTAAAGAATTGAAATTATCATTTTAGTGCAGTATGTTACTTGATACTGAATATATTTTATTCAATACAAATACTGTTATCATTAGGACTACTGTGCCTGACTATAAATAATTCATAATAAACACACTTATTCTAGTACCAGCAAAAATGATTTTATACTGACACTTCTGTTTTAGTGGGATGATTTCAGCAGTGGATTGCTTTCACTAAGACTGGATATTTATACTTTTAGTAGCTATAATAAGATTACCTGTTTTATTCCATAGCTACATATGACAGTACTCATGTCTCTACAGTTTTACCAACATTGATTATTTGCAGCCTGCCCAGTTATTAGAGCTGGTGCAGGTAGAGTGTATCTGCTGGCTGCTGGTGAAGACCCAGGCACCTTTGCTTTGTGGCCATGTGCTTTTCCCAACACAAGTTACTTGTCCACCTCCTTCTCTCCTCTCCCTCTCCCTCTTCTCTCTCCTTCCCACCCTCCCTCTTTCTCTCTATGTCTCTCTCTCATACTAGGAGCTGCATGTATATATCATGATGCCTTGCATATCATTTGTACTCTTAATGTAGTTGCCCATTGTATTTTCTCCTGTCGTATATTCTGTGTGATTAGATTTGAACTCTATTTTTCATTGGATAATACCAGTCCAACTGAATATTTCCATAGCTACCTAATACATAGGGACAGGATTTTTTTTTTTTAACTCTGGCCCATTCCAAGCATTCAATATGTATTTAATGAGTCAGCAACATCTCAAGATTTAGTACAGGATCAATATAAAGTAACCATTTGAGGTTTTTTGTTTTTGAGGTTTTCAGTTTTGTTTTGTTTGTTTGTTTGTTTTGCAGTGTAGCCTGGGATGGCCTCAAACTGGCCACCCTCCTGCCTTAGCCTTTGGAGTTGTGGGATTACAGGCTTGTGCCCTAGGATGGCATAAATTAAAACACTGTATGAAGGGAGGGTTGGAAGGCATGTGTCCCCAAGGGAACAGTGTTAACACCCAGACATTATAAACAGTTATCCACCCCAGCAGCTGCAGGCATTGATTTCTTTTAAAGGAAGGTTATGGATTCTCTGAACTATCCCAAGGGCACTTAGTAATAATAACATTCTGGTTATGTTTCCTTATTTATTTTTATTCATAACATTTTTCTTCCTCACAAAGGACCTGTAATATGTCATATGATAGTAACATAGGGATTGAAATATAAAATTAGATCCAATATAAAAGAAAATTTTGTACAACAGTAGTGTCAACATATATTTTATCTGAGCTTTAATTTTGACTCCAAGTTTCCTAGCAGACAGAGCAAATAAAGAAATGTGTTTATATTGCTTCATTGTTTTAAAAGGAGAGGAAGGCTATGTGCCCTTGTCTCAGAGCAACTCTTCCTAGCTCCAACAATTGATAGCAACTGTAGTGTATAACCTACATGTATGGATGTGAATTGTCATTTTAGGCACTTAAAATTCTTGAAAGAATTAATTACATTTAAAGATATGCTCTAATGGAACTTACTGACTTCCTTTGGAGAATTATTTAGAAAAGGTTTGGGGATTAAGAGAGATGGCTCTGTGGCAAAGAGCTCTGGCTGCTCTTCCAGAAGGCTGGGGTTCAACTCCCAGCACCATATGATGGCTCACAACTATCTATAATTCCAGTTCTGTGGAATCCATCACTCTTCAGGCCTCAGTGGGCACTAGACACACACACATAGAACACAGATATACATGAAAGCAAAATATCTACATACATAACAAAATAATAATAAAATTTTTAAAAGAGTAATCAGTGATCCTATAAGCGCAATTTTCTTCTAATATAGGGAGAATTGAAAATTGAGCAACAATATTTGAAAATTGCAGGAGACTGATCAAGACTATCTTGTTACAGGCCAGCTTGGAATATTTATAGAGAGAGACTCTGTCTGAACAAACACGGTGACTTCCAGGTAAAGGTGCCTGCCACTAAGACTAGTAACCTGAGTTTGACCCCTAGCACCTATATGGTGGAAGGAGAGAATTGACTCCTGAAAATTGTCTTCTTAACTCCACATCTGCACTGTGGCATCTGTGTTCCACCAATTCCATGTGCATGAAATAAATGACATGATAATAAATAATTAAAGAAAGAAACAAATGTAAAGAATTATTTTAAAAAAACAAACATTTGAAAATTGAACTAGAATGCAGGAGGGTAAAGTTTTGACCTTGATAAATTACATGTTAATTTAAAATTCAAGATTTGTGATTTTATTGTCCCAAACTATCATGAAGCTTTCTTGAACACTTTAAAAGTTCACACCAGGACTGGAGAGATGGCTCAGTGGTAAGAGCACTGCCTGCTCTTCCAGAGGTCCTGAGTTCAATTCTCAGCAGCCACATGGTGGCTCACAACCATCTATAATGGGGTCTGATGCCCTCTTCTGGTGTGTCTTAAGAGAGCAATGGTATACTCACATAAATGAAAGAATAAATTTTTAAAAATTTTTATTCTTTATTGATTTATTTTTTATTTACATTTCAAATGATTTCCCCTTTTCTGGGTCCCCACTCTCTGCAAGTCCCATAAGCCCTCTTCCCTCCACCTGTTCCTCCATCTACCCCGTCCCACTTCCCTGTTCTGGTATTCCCCTATACTGCTGCATTGAGTCTTTCCAGAACCAGGGACCACTCCTCCATTCTTTTTGGACATTATTAAATATATGGATTATTTCTTGGGTATTCAAAGTTTCTAGGCTAATATCCACTTATCAGTGAGTGCATACCATGATTGATCTTTTGAGACTGTGTTACCTCACTTAGTATGATGTTCTCCAGCTCCATCCATTTGTTTCTAATGGCTGAATAGTACTCCATTGTGTAAATATACCACATTTTTTGCATCCATTCCTCCGTTGAGGGGCACCTGGGTTCTTTCCAACTTCTGGCTACTACAAATAGGGCTGCTATGAACATAGTGGAGCATGTGTCCTTATTGCATGCTGAAGAATCCTCTGGGTATATGCTCAGGAGTGGTATAGCAGAGTCCTCAGGAAGTGTCATGCCCGGTTTTCTGAGGAACCGCCAGACTGATTGCCAAAGTGGTTGCACCATCTTGCAATCCCACCAGCAGTGGAGGAGTTAACTCACTTAGGATGATATTTTCCAGATCAAACCATTTGCCTAAAAATTTTGTGAATTCATTGTTTCTAATTGCTGAGTAGTATTCCATTGTGTAAATATACCACATTTTCTCCACATCCTCGCCAACACCTGCTATCTGCTGAGTTTTTGAACTTAGCCATTCTGACTGGTGTAAGGTGAAATCTCAGGGTTGTTTTGATCTGCATTTCCCTAATGACTAATGAAGTTGAGCACTCCTTAAGGTGCTTCTCAGCCATCCGAATTTCTTCAGGTGAAAATTCTTTGTTTATATCTGAACCCCATTTTTTAATAGGGTTATTTGGTTTCCTGGGGTCTAACTTCTTGAGTTCTTTGTATATATTGGATATTAGCCCTCTATCAGATGTAGGGTTGGTGAATATCCTTTCCCAATTTGATGGTTGCCATTTTGTCCTTTTAACAGTGTCCTTTGCCTTACAGAAACTTTGTAATTTTATGAGGTCCCATTTCTCAATTCTTGATCTTAGAGCATAAGCTATTGGTGATCTGTTCAGGAACTTTTCCCCCATGCCCATGTCCACAAGGGCCTTCCCCAGTTTCTTTTCTATTAGTTTCAGTGTGTCTGGTTTTACATGGAGGTCCTTGATCCACTTGGAGTGAAGTTTAGTACAAGCAGATAAGAATGGATCAATTCACATTCTTCTGCATGCTGAACTCCAATTGATCCAGCACCATTTGTTGAAAAGGCTCTTTTTTCCACTGGATGTTTTTGGCTCCTTTGTCGAAGATCAAGTGACCATAGGTGTGTGGATTCATTTCTGGATCTTCAATTCTATTCCATTGGTTCACTTGTCTGTCACTGTGCCAATACCATGCAGTTTTTAACACTATTGCTCTGTAGTATTGCTTGAAGTCAGGGATACTGATTCCCCAAGAATTGCTTTTGTTGTTGAGAATAGTTTTAGCTAAACTGGGTTTTTTGTTATTCCAGATGAATTTGAGAATTGCTTTTTCTAACTCTGTAAAGAACTGAGTTGGGATTTTTATGGGGATAGCATTGAATCTGTAGATTGTTTTTGGCAAGATGGCCATTTTAACTATACTAATCCTGCCAATCCACGAGCGTGGCAGATTTTTCCATTTTCTGAGGTCTTCTTCGATTTCCTTCATCAGAGACCTGAAGTTCTTGTCATATAGATCTTTCACTTGTTTGGTTAGAGTCACACCAAGATACTTTATATTGTTTGTGGCTATTTTGAAGGGTGTCATTTCCCTAACTTCTTTCTCAGCCTGCTTATCCTTTGAGTATAGGAAGGCAACTGATTTGCTTGAGTTGATTTTATAACCAGCCACTTTGCTGAAGTTGTTTATCAGCTGTAGGAGTTCTCTGGTGGAGGTTTTCGGGTCACTTAAGCAGACTATCATGTCATCTGCAAATAGTGATAATTTGACTTCTTCCTTTCCAATTTGTATCCCCTTGACCTCCTTATGTTGTCTAATTGCTCTAGCTAGAACTTCAAGTACTATATTGAAAAGATATGGAGAGAGAGGACAGCCTTGTCTAGTCCCTGATTTTAGTGGGATTGCTTCAAGTTTCTCTCCATTTAGTTTGATGTTGGCTACCGGATTGCTGTATATTGCTTTACCGATGTTTAGGTATGGGCCTTGAATTCCTGTTCTTTCCAATACTTTTAGCATGAAAGGATGCTGGATTTTGTCAAATGCTTTTTCTGCATCTAATGAGATGATCATATGGTTATTTTCTTTGAGTTTGTTTATGTAGTGGATAGCATTGATGGATTTCCTTATATTGAACCATCCCTGCATCCCTGGGACGAAGCCTACTTGATCATGGTGGATGATCGTTTTGATGTGTTCTTGGATTCGGTTGGCAAGAATTTTATTAAGTATTTCTGCATCAATATTCATAAGAGAAATTGGCCTGAAGTTCTCTTTCTTTGTTGGATCTTTGTGTGGTTTTGGTATCAGCGTAATTGTGGCTTCATAGAACGAGTTGGGTAGAGTTCCTTCTGTTTCTATTTTGTGGAATAGTTTGAAGAGTATTGGTGTTAGGTCTTTTATGAAGGTCTGATAGAACTCTGCACTGAAGCCATCTGGTCCTGTGCTTTTTTTTTTTTTTTTTTTTTTTTTTTTTTTTTTTTTTTTTTGGTTGGGAGACTTCCTATGACCCTTTTTATTTCTTCAGGTCTTATGGGACTGTTTAGTTGATCTATTTGATCCTGGTTTAGTTTTGGTGTCGGATATCTGTCTAGGAAACTGTCCATTTCCTCCAGATTCTCCAGTTGTGTTGAGTATAGGCTTTTATAGTAGAATCTAATGATTTTTTGAATTTCCTCAGTTTCTATTGTTATATCTCCCTTTTCATTTATAAGTTTCTTAATCTGGATACTGTCTCTGTGTCCTTTGGTTAGTCTGACTAAGGGCTTATCTATCTTGTTGATTTTTCTCAAAGACCCAGTTTCTTTTCTATTAGTTTCAGTGTGTCAGGTTTTATGTGGAGGTCCTTGATCCATTTGGAGTTGAGTTTAGTACAAGGAGATAAGAATGGATCAATTGGCATTCTTCTGCATGCTGACCTCCAATTGAACCAGCACCATTTGTTGAAAAGACTATCTTTTTTCCACTGGATGCTTTCAGCTCCTTTGTCGAAGATCAAGTGACCATAGGTGTGTTGGTTCATTTCTGGGTCTTCAATCCTATTCCACTGATCTGCTTGCCTGACATTTTACCAAAACCATGCAGTTTTTTTTTTTTTTATCACTATTGCTCTGTAGTAAAGTTTGAGGTCTGGGATACTGAATCCCCCTGAAGTTCTTTTACTATTGAGAATAGTTTTAGGTATCCTGGGTTTTTTGTAATTCCAGATGAATTTGAGAATTGCTCTTTTTAGCTCTATGAAGAACTGGGTTGGGATTTTTATGGGGATAGCATTGAATCTGTAGATTGCCTTTGGCAAGATGGCCATTTTAACTATATTAATCCTGCCAATCCACGAGCATGGAAGATTTTTCCATTTTCTGAGATCTTCTTCAATTTCCTTCTTCAGAGATCTGAAGTTCTTGTCATATAGGTCTTTCACTTGTTTGGTTAGAGCCACCCCAAGATACTTTATGCTGTTTGTAGCTATTGTGAAGGGAGTCATTTCCCTAATTTCTTTCTCAGTCTGCTTATCCTTTGAATATATAAAGGCTACTGATTTGCTTGCGTTGATTTTGTAGCCAGCCACTTTGCTGAAGTTGTTTATCAGCTGTAGGAGTTCTCTAGTAGAGTTTTTGGGGTCACTTAAGTATACTATCATATCATCTGCAAATAGTGATAGTTTGACTTCTTCCTTTCCAATTTGTATCCCTTTGACCTCCTTATGTTGTCTAATTGCTCTAGCTAGGACTTCAAGAACTGTATTGAAAAGATATGGAGAGAGGGGGCAGCCTTGTCTAGTCCCTGATTTTAGTGGGATTGCTTCAAGTTTCTCTCCATTAAGTTTGATGTTGGCTACCGGTTTGCTGTATATTGCTTTTACTATGTTTAGATATGGGCCTTGGATTTCTGTCCTTTCCAAGACTTTTAGCATGAAAATTCAATGCTGAATTTTATCAAATGCTTTTTCACCATCTAATGAAATGATCATGTGGTTTTTTTCTTTGAGTTTGTTTATGTAGTGGATTGCATTGATGGATTTCCTTATATTGAACCATCCCTGCATCCCTGGGATGAAGCCTACTTGATCATGGTGGATGATTCTTTTGATGTGTTCTTGGATTCGGTTGGCAAGAATTTTATTAAGTATTTTTGCATCGATATTCATAAGGGAAATTGGCCTGAAGTTCTCTTTCTTTGTTGGATCTTTGTGTGGTTTTGGTATCAGTGTAATTGTGGCTTTGTAGAACAGGTTTGGTAGAGTTCCTTCTGTTTCTATTTTGTGGAAAAGTTTGAAGAGTATTGGTGTTAGTTCTTCTATGAAGGTCTGATAGAATTCTGCACTGAAGCCATCTGGTCCCGTGTTTTTTTGGTTGGGAGACTTTCTATGACCCTTTTTATTTCTTCAGGTATTATGGAACTGTTTAGATGATCTATTTGATTCTGATTGTCGGATATCTGTATAGGAAACTGTCCATTTTCTCCCGATTTTCCAGTTGTGTTGAATATAGGCTTTTGTAGTAGGATTTGATGACTTTTTGAATTTCCTCGGTTTCTGTTGTAATATCTCCGTATTCATTTTTAATTTTGTTAATTTCGATACTTTTTCTGTGCCCTTTGGCTAGTCTAGCTAAGGGTTTATCTATCTTGTTGATTTTTTCAAAGAACCAGCTTTTGGTTTTGTTGATTCTTTGTATGGTTCTTTTGGTTTCTACTTGATTGATTTCATCCCTGAGTTTGATGATTTACTGTCTTCTTCTCCTCCTGGGTGAATTACCTTCATTTTGTTCCAGGCCTTTCAGTTGTTCCATTAATCTTCTAGTGTATGCTCTCTCGAATTTCTTTTTGGAGGCACTCAAAGCTATGAGTTTTCCTCTTAGCACTGCTTACATTGTGTCCCATAGATTTGGGTATGTTGTGTCTTCGTTTTCATTAAGTTCTAAAAAGTCTTTAATTTCTTTCTTTATTTCTTTCTTGACCAAGGTATCATTGAGTAGAATATTGTTCAGTTTCCACGTGTATGTGGGTTTTCTGTTGTTTTTGTTGCTATTGAAGACCACTTTTACTCCATAGTGATCTGATAGGAGGCATGGGATTAGTTCGATCTTATATTTGTTGAGCTCTGTCTTGTGACTAATTATATGGTCGATTTTGGAGAAGGTACCATGAGGTGCTGAGAAAAAGATATATTCTTTTGCCTTAGGATAGAATGTTCTATATATATATCTGTTAAATCTAATTGGTCCAATGATTCAATTAGTTTCATTGTGTCCCTGTTCACTTTCTGTTTTCCTGGTCGGTCCATTGGTGAGAGTGGAGTGTTGAAGTCACCCACAATTATTGTGTTAGGTGCAATGTGTACTTTGACCTTTAGTAAAGTTTCTTTTATGAATGAGGGTGCCCTTGCATTTGGAGCATAGATGTTCAGGATTGAGAGTTCTTCTTGTTGGATTTTTCCTTTGACCAGCAAGAAGTGTCCCTCAGAGTCTCTTTTGATG
Source organism: Apodemus sylvaticus (assembly GCF_947179515.1). Classification (NCBI taxonomy): domain Eukaryota; kingdom Metazoa; phylum Chordata; class Mammalia; order Rodentia; family Muridae; genus Apodemus; species Apodemus sylvaticus. Next base: position 1,905,026 of record NC_067477.1, on the reverse strand, counting down.
ACTTTAGATTGAAAGTCAATTTTATCTGATATTAGAATGGTTACTCCAGCTCGTTTCCTGAAACCATTTGCTTGTAAAATTGTCTTCCAGCCTTTTACTTTAAAGTAGTGTTTGTCTTTGACACTGAGGTGTGTTTCCTGTATGCAGCAAAATGTAGGATCCTGTTTACGTATCCAGTCGGTTAGTCTATGTCTTTTTACTGGGGCATTGAGCCCATTGATGTTAAGAGATATTAAGGAATAGTGATTGTTACTTCCTGTCATTTTTGATGTTATTTTTTAAATTTGATTGGTTAACTTCTTTTGGGTTTGATGAAAAAAGGTTACTATCTTGCTTTTTCCAGGGTGAAGTTTCCCTCCATGTATTGGTGTTTTCCTCCTATTATCCTTTGTAGGGCTGGGTTTGTGGATAGATATTGGGTAAATTTGATTTTGTCATGGAATATCTTAGTTTCTCCATCTATGGTGACTGAGAGTTTTGCTGGGTATAGTAGTTTTGGCTGGCATTTGTGTTCTCTTAGAGTCTGCATGAGATCTGCCCAGGATCTTCTAGTTTTCGTGGTCTCTAGTGAGAAGTCTGGTGTAATTCTGATAGGTCTTCCTTTATATGTTACTTGGCCTTTTTCTCTTACTGCCTTTAATGTTCTTTCTTTGTTTAATACATTTGGGGTTTTGATTATTTTGTGATGGGAGGTATTTCTGTTCTGGTCCAGTCTGTTTGGAGTTCTGTAGGCTTCTTGTATATTCGTGGGCATCTCTCTCTTTAGGTTAGGGAAGTTTTCTTCCATAATTTTATTGAAGATATTTGCTGGCCCTTTAAGTTGCAAATCTTCACTCTCATCTATGCTTATAATCCTTAGGTTTGGTCTTCTCATTGTGTCCTGAATTTCCTGGATGCTTTGGGTTACAAGCTTTTTGCATTTTGCATTTTCTTTGACTGTTGAGTCCATGGTTTCTATGGTGTCTTCGGCATCTGAGATTCTTTCTTCCATCTCTTGTATTCTGTTGTTGATATTTGCATCTATGTCCCCTGATTTCTTCCCAAGGTTTTCTATCTCCAAAGTTGTCTCCCTTTGAGTTTTCTTAGTTGTTTCTACTTCTGATTTTAGATCCTGGATGGTTCTGCTTAGCTCCTTCACTTTCTTGTTTGTGCTTTCCTATAATTCTTTAAGAGATTTTTGTGTTTCCTCTTTCATGACCTCAACCTGTTGACCAAACAGCCAGTTCTCCTGTATTTCTTTAAGTGTTTTTTGCGTTTCCTCCTTATTGGCTTTTGTATTCTCCTTAATTTCTTTCAATGATTTTTGTGTTTCCCTTGTAAGGGCTTCTAACTTTTGATTCATTTTCTCCTGAATTTCTTTAAGTATGTCCTTTATGTGTTCCTCTACCAGCATCGTGACCAGTGATTTTAAATCCAAATCTTGTTTTTCTGGTGTGATGGGGTATCCAGGACAAGCTGTTAAAGGAGAATTGGGTTCAGATGCTGCCATTTTGCCTTGATTTCTGTTAGTGACATTCCTGTGTTTGCCTTTTGCCATCTAGTTCTCACTGGTGTTAGTTGATCTTGTCAATGCTGGACTCACCAGTGCATGCTGCCTCTTCCCAGCTGGCCTCTGGTGCACAGCTGACCTCCTGCACTGCCTAGAGACAGGGTGCTGTGGCCCAGTCTGTTCATATCCGGAAGCAGACACCTGAAGGCTCCTGCCCAGGGCCTGCTGGACTCACCACAGCACAGTGACTTCTCCCAGTCAGCCTCCCGGGTACCCCTCTGGCCTCTTGCAGAGCCTGGAGATTCGGTGTTGTAGCCCAGGCTGTTCTGGATCCTGAAGAGGAGATCTGAATGCTCCCACTGGAGGACCCAGTCTGCCTCTGGGTGCACACCAGGCCTCTTGCACTTCCTAGAGACCAGAGTGCTGTGACCCAGGCTGTTCAGGTCCTGAAGCAGATACCTGAAGGCTCCTGCCTGGGGCTTGCTGGACTCACCAGAGCACACTGACTCCTCCCAGCTGGCCTCCCGAGTGCCCCTCTGGCCTCTTGCAGGACCTGGAGATGTGGTGTCGTAGCCCAGGCTGTTCTGGATCCCGAAGCGGAGATCTGAAGGCTTCTGTCAGAGGCCTCAGGACTGGAACCTAAGCTCCATGCTTCCGGAGCAAGCTGTGTGCTCCCAGTCTGCCTCCGGGTGCACACCAGGCCTACCTTATACTTTATAATTTACAGAATGCTAATGGTTGTGCTCAATTTATATTTTGAGAGAAAGTTGGTTTTTTTTTTTTTTTAATTAAACAAAAAGGGTGAAATGATGCAAGATAGTTCTATCCATTCACATTGAGGCAGTGAGAGGCCAGTGATTGGAGGGGAGAGAGTGGAGGAGGAGGAGCTAAGAGAAGGAGGGGCAGAGAGAGAGAGGGAGCCTGGGAGCTGCACAGGGAAGTTGAGGAGGAGATGCAGATCCAGATGGCATCAGATGTGTTTCTGGTGTGCTGAGGTTAGAAATATTAAGATAAAACTTTATTATTGTAATTTGGCATTATGTAATTGGGAGTTTCATATACATAAATATATTTGGTTAACTACTCAAGTTTAAGAATCATGCTTTGCCGGATACTTGGAAGGAGTGGGTACTGGGCAGGAGAGAGACCTGGAAGGGCAGTACTATATTTTAACCATTTCCCACTATACTTGCAAAGTGTTCCAACGTTGTAGTCATTACCTGACAGATCATGTGGATGTGAACATCATCACCATAAGAAAATAGGAAGCATTTTCTCAGTATAGAAAGTTGGAGAAAGAAAGCAAAATGAAGGTTCAACATGATTAGACAAGCTGTGAGGCTCACAACAAATACAGCAATAAAAAGTTTTTATCAGAGTACATGTACAGTTTTCCACAAACAAGTGTAACACTGAGATTACTTTGCTCCTTTGTCAATCAAACCAAACATGAGTACTTTTAGAGGATGTCATCAACTGAAAGAAAAGATAAGCCAAGACAGCAACAGTATAGAAATTGGAAGCATGGAGGTCCATGGAACAGATACTGCAATTTCTTCACTTTTATGGATATTACAGTGGGTTTGGGTAGTTGTTGTTTTATGCAGTTGCAAAAGCTAGAACTAACATCAATACATGAATGCCATCAGGGAATGCATTTGTCACTCTATAAAAAGTACTTCCTGGAAGAGGGACTGTTAGTTAGAGGATAAACAAAGTTTCAAAAAATTGTGGAGTATTAGAAATGAAACATGTGGGCCTGGAGAGTGCCCTTTTATGGGAGGTATTCAACATCCTCTTGGGAATGTTATAAAGGTTTTATATTTCTGAGAGCAGGAGCTGATCTAAATTTAGTCGAGATTCAACTTACTGAAATCGGGGCATACTTTTTAAGATCGCAAAATAAAGAGATTGCTTGCCAGAGGATTCTCTGGATTCCAGGAAGAAGGAAGACCAGGTAGACAAGGCATGGGACCAACGGTGCTTGGCTGATCCTACCTCCCTGAGGACAGATCTGTTGGGAGAAGAACTATCAAAAGGCAAGTTGAGTCAAGGCCTTTTTGCTAGCTATTAGCAGTCTCCTGAGCCAAAGAAAGCACACAGCTCTTCTGAAATTGAAAGTATTTATGCCCAAGATGAAAGTGAGTTCTGATTGGGCATGAGGCATTTTTATATGTACAAAGTAGAAACAGCATAGGGACTCCTGTTGACAAATCTGATGAAATCAGAGTAATCTGGGACAAGGTAGCTAGTGCGCCACAGGAACAGTGGCATGGCTCCCACCACTGAGCACAGAAGCTGTATGTTCTACTCCTCAAGGATTTAAAGTAATGAAAAGTAAATAAAATGAAAGTGGATTCCTGCTCTTAAAGAACACAAGTTATGAATAAAAAATAAGATCAAAACTGAGAGAAGTTTTTGGTTTTGGTTTTCCCCAGTTCTGGAAATTTAGGCTTCATTAGCCTTGCAGTAAACTCATCAAGAGACTGAGTCAGTTGGCATCAAGTAACTGCAACCTACAGTTATTTTCAACTAAGTTTCTAGTATATGGGAGACAGCATGAAGGTAATGGAGGGAGGAAATGATGTTAGACCTACCTAGGTTCCTGTCCTCCCTTAGTCTTTGACTAGTTGGGTAAATTCCTCTACACTTGCTGAGTCTCGGTTTAAGGGTAAAACTGAGGCCATGATTGCAGTCCAACATATTTTTAGAGGGAAATTAAATCACATATGCAAATAACCAGTAAGTAAGAGTTGTATAATTAATTATAAACAGTAAGATCTGAGTAATCATAAGGAAGTTCTTTTTTAATGTGATGTTTATAGTTTTCATCTGTCATCATGAAGAAAATGAATGACCATGTTCCTCACTCTCCAGTTTAATGTGTAAGCCAAGAAGTTCATGAAATGTCACCAAACTTGAGTCTTCAGGAAATCCACTGAATGGCTAGCTCTAGCTTGAACAGATGAGCAATCACCACAACCAAGCCGTTTAACATCATCATCTTGTTCTCCCTCCACTCTTCCCAAATGTAGAATTAGAATCAAAGACAAATATTTCTGATCATTTACTTTGCAGGAATTAGGTGACAAAGGCTATATGTGTATCAATGGGTCTCACTCACTATAAAGCAGTAGATAAGTGGAAATTCCAGTGTATCATACAACTCTAGGGCATCATTCACCTAGAGCACTTTCAGTACTCATAGTGGAACTCTTTGCCCAGTAGCGACCAAGAGATGCAAAAAGTATAGAATTACAGATGTTTCTATGGATGGTAACAAGATCTCTAGGCTATTCATGTAGAGTTTGAGCCAGCCCAGTGCCAAACTAAACTACAATGTATAACAACTTCCTCCTGATCCTATCCAATTATGAAGATCTCTTCTTGATACCCTTTGGGGGCATGTCCTTTATGCATAGAAAGAAATAAGCCATGATAAACACTCGACAACTGTTTTTCTAGCAGAAGGCTCAGTTCTATGATTCTCACTGCTTCACATTCACTGGATTCTCTGAGATGGGGCAGTCCAGATTTGAGATGACTAGTTACACCTGACAGAAGATCCAGCCATCCATTTCTCTGATCCCCACATTTTCTTCCAAGATACGGAAAAGGAAAGGTCTAGGCAGAAGTTGACCCCTACACTGGAGGTTCAATTCAGTCTTTCTAAATACTTCCTCACCCTCTCACCCCTGCCTCCTCCTTTTCCTGGCTTCCTCTCACAGTCTGTTACCAGTAAGCCAGTTTACTGAAAATGACATCTAGGGAACCTTAAGCAGTAGGATAAACAGCATCCAGACACACACATTCCCTTGCTTTTTCTAGCATTGCTATATTCTGGATCTACTTTGACTGACCTTGGCTGTGGTCTTGGGGAATCAGGAAAGAAGAGGAAGCCATTTTGCCTTTATTACTTTTAAACTAATCTTTAAAAAAAAAAAAGTCTTCCATGTATTTCATTAGTTTACCAGAGATGAAGCAGGTATTTGAAAAGGCTTCTTTTGTTCAAGACGGTCACAGGCATCATATGCTTGCCTGGAAATGTCACAGAGTAGGATTTCATCTCATCTCCCAATAGCTCAGTAAAGTAGCTACCATAGTTGTTCCCATTTTGCAGCTGTAGGATCTGAGGCAGTCAGTTTAGTAATTTACAAAGTTACCCAGGAAAAAGTGGCACCTCTGGGACTGGGGCTCAGGAGCTGCACATTAGAGATCCATGTTGGCCTGCTTCTAGAACTTTTCTCTGAAATCTGCTGGGAAGACTGCCTGATCTGGGTGTTTCTCCCCTGGCACTTACTATCCTAATGGCATTACCATTCCCTACAGAACTCCTTTCTGCCAACTGAGAAACAGACTTTAAATCATGAAAACTATATAACTTTATAAGGTTCCCTGCTCAATAGGCCAACCCAATTTATAGATGAGAGAAAGAAGCATCTCACTGGCTCAGAAAGACTCTCTGTAACATGCATACTTATGAGAAAAACAAACCAAACAAACAAAATGCGATAACGTGGTACATTCAACCACAGAGAGATAGTTACCCATTTTTCTAAAGTGCATTATCTAAAGGGTAAAATTTTCAAAATGGAACCAATTAAACTTGTTTCCTGTTCTCAGCCACAGTTTCTTGCTCATGGTGAAACAAGCATACTGTTTACAAAGCACTTGTGCAGATGTTTACTCCTTGATTTTACAGCACCCCAAAGAGGCTGAAAGGCTTGCCTAAAATAACACACAAACTAAGTGGTGGCATTGAGGCTGCAGTCTGTCCCTTGAGGTAAAGAGGCAAGCAGGCTAGCTTCAGCCCTGTTCCTCAGTGATAAAAGTAGGCTGGGAGGTGGCATAAGAAAGAACATCAGACAGTAAATTTGGAAATGTCTAGTCACACGGAATTAACAGCTTGCAAGGAACAAGGGCTTCATCAGGCACCAGATGCTTGCCTAGCAGTGTCACAGAGTGGGATTTGTTTAGTCCCTCCAACAACCCCCAAGTTGGAATTCCCAGTTTTGGATGAAGAAATTAATGCAAAAAAAGTTCAGTATTTTGCCCAGATTCATCATTCCAGCAACTGGCAGAGCTCAGATTCAAACTGGAGCATCTGGTTCTAGGGCTATTTACTTATCATTGAATGTTTCCTGTCCCTGCTGATGAACTCAGATCTAAGAGTTTGACAGAGAAGCCAACAGCATCAGTCTTCTTCCAGGGAAGAAGGAGAGGATACGATGCACTTGTTGTGAGAAGAAATATTACCACAGCACTCTCATGTTAAGAGATTGGAAGATAGCAGAACTAGGCACTATGTGTCAGGTAGGGACATCAGTGGTAAATAAAGCAAAGTCATTTATAAAAGATGTAATGTTAATGCAATGGCTCTTGATTACTTTAAGATTCCTTCCTGGGTCTACCTCTGGTTTTTAACATCAGGAGGAACTCTAATAAAATGTATTTTCTCTTAAAATTAATTAATATGGCTAGGAATATATGTCAAATCCTAGAGTGTTTCTCTAGTATGCATGATGCTCTGGGCTTGATTCCAGACCTGCATAAAACCAAGCAGACATGGTACATGAAACCCTATTCATCACTAAAAGTATTTTTAAATTACTTTAAATTAATTCTATCAACTAAATACTAAATATGATCTAAACACTTTATGTCAAGTTCTATATTAAGTGATAAGGAGGCTCCAAAGACAAAACTTTTCCTGGGGATCAGAAGAGAAAATAAGACAATCAGTACCTCCACAAGAAAAGTTATAGGGCCCCAAACTCCTAAAGTGCTCAAAGCAAGAATTGATAGCTGTAACAAATTATGAAATAAATCCATAGTTGATAAGTGCTGGGAGTTCATGACAAAAGATAATGCCCTTGAGACCATTGTGAAGGAAACCTCTGTCATGGAGAAGGAGTTTGAATCTGGAATTAAAGGGTGCTGAAAATGTGGACAGTTTCAGAGCTGTAGAAGAGATGAGTATTGCAGACAGAATACTATGAGCACAAGTTTAGGTGAAAGAAAATGCTGGAAATGCACATTTGAGGGAAGCAGGAAGTGGACTTAAAGTCTCACGGCACCTGGCATTATTCCAATGCTGACCCTCTTGTTTCATTATGGCTGCTATAGAAAATATTTGATGAGGTACCCTGGCACTGTACTTCATCTGCTCACTGTGTGCTGCCTGTGTTGTCATTCAAAAGGTGTCTAGAAATTCGTAATGCCTGACCTATCTCATCTTCTCTAGGGCTTACTGAACAAATATATTAATGGGAGCATCTTGTCATTTGTTTACAATGTCCTGTTCCAGATCCCTGAAGGTGCCATGATGGTTAATTTTGATTATCATCCTGAAGGGATTTGAAATCACCCAAGAGACACACCTTTGGGTGTCTGTGAGGGTGCTTCCAAAAAGACTTAACTGTGGAGGAATGAACCACAGGAAACTTGGCTAGAGTCCAGGACTGAATGGAAAGAGGCGCATATATCTCTCTCTCTCTCTCTCTCTCTCTCTCTCTCTCTCTCTCTCTCTCTCTCGCTCTCTCGCTGTCTCTGTCTCTCTCTCTGTCTCTCTCTCTCACACACACACCACACACACACACACACACACACACACTGTGAGCAGTTGCCTCCAGTTCCCATTTCCACAGCTAGACTTACTCTCACCAAGACATCTTCCTTGACAGAAGGACTTTACCGCAAACTGTGAGCCATAACAAAACCCTTAAGTTGTTTTTTGTTGGCTTTTGGACCCTCAACAAGAAAAGGAACTAATACAGATACCTATGGTCTGTAGTCATCACCTTGGATTCCAGGACAACCCCCTGCCCCAGTATGAAAGCTAATATTCACAATCCCATGGCTACACCCTTGTGGGAGAAGTAATAACCCCAGAGGATCATATTGGCTTCTCAAACAAGAGTTTCTGAACCTGGAAGAACCAAAGCTGAGATATCGATTGGTTGGGATCACATATTGACTAAGATGCTTAATTTTGCATATCTCTTCCCACTCCTTTCTCTCCCTACCCTAAAGCTTCTATCAGTGAACTCACTGTTTCTTTTCCCAAAACATTGATTGAATCTCCTTTCCCCACTTTTAACCAGTGTCTCTTTAACCTGCTTTATTGTGATGGAGCAGCTGAGCCTAACCTGCTGAAATCCTGAAGTCCAATCCTAAAATTCTCTTGCACTGAGCAATGAAACCCAACACACTCACACTTTTTCTTCCCCTCAGCAGATGTTTCTAGCTTTGGTTTCATTCAGAAGCATACTTATTTCTTGTACTAAATACTTATTTATGGCTGGGTGTGGGTCTGTAAACAGCAAAACTCAAATAATAGTTATAAATTTTATTTATGTATGCATTTTATGTATATTTTCAAATATTATACATAACTGCATATACTTATTATATAATATTGTGGTATTAGTTTATATATAATATGTAAATTATAAAATGTATTACTTATATGTAATTAAAAATATAAAAATCTCAAAGTAATAACTATAATAATAAATGCCTATTCTGCATTTCATCACTGAACATTCATTCTGCCCTCTTGTAGCTGGTATCCTTAGAGAGAGGTGTGCTAGAGAAAGGCATGAAATCAAAGTGATAAAGTTCTGTGGCAATGGACAGTATGGTACCTTGAATGAGAATGGTCCAATATGCTCATGTACTTGGATGTTTGCTTTTCACTTAGTAGACTTTATAGGAAGGATTAGGAGGTATGGCCTTACTGGACCTCCTTGTTGGAGGAAGTATATTTCTGGAGGTAGAATTTGAGGTTTCAAATGCCTATACCAAGCTCAGTCCACCCATTCCACCCCACTGCATCCACATCCTTGCAGATCAAAGGTAAACTCTCATTTACTCCTCCAATTTCATGTCTGCCTGCCCTATGGTCGTGGAGTAGCCTTCTGAAACTGTAAGCAAGTCCCCAATTAAATGCTTCCTTTTATAAGTTGCTTTGGTCAAGCTGTTTCTTTACAGAAAAGGAACAATAACTATGACAGAGAGTATGTAAAATAAAATTAATCTGGGATACAGACAAGGTAGTGAGTGACCAATAAAATGGAAATAGCAGGAGACCAGGAAGTCAGTGTTAAGGTGACAGTTGATCAAAGGAGATGAAATGTGTCACTGGGGCAAAGACTTACCAGGTATATAGACAAGCAAGTGCAAAGGTCCTGAAGTGAAGACAAGTCTTAATAGAGATGGGAAAAGGAAGCAAGTTTAGCGTGCCTGAATAGGATGGGCAAATAGTAATGAAGTCAGACAGGTGGGTAGAGGAGGTTGTGAAAGCCTTGGTGCAGATATCAGAGCTACTGAGAGGAAGGTGAGCAGCCAGGGGAGAATTTGAGTGGAGGAGTATGATACAATATGAAACATATTAGTCTTTGACTTGTTCTGTCATAGAACTCTTAAAGCCTTTGGCATTTACTGAGTGAAATGAATGTCTTTTGTTGTTTTTAATGACTCTGTTTTGATCACATTTCAGATTATGCTAATGAGGTGATTTAAGACCCTGCTTCAAAATGAGGCAAGTCTCCAGAAAGACAAAGTGATTACAGGATTAGAGGCTTGAACTGTAAGACGGCCTTCCTACCAGACTAGGACTAGGAGCGCAGGGTCTGAGAGATTGAGCTCCAGAAACACTCTGGTCAATACTCAGCAGTCGAGGGCCTACATAGCACGAGTGAAGCTCTAGGTTCAGCACCATACCATGAAGCAAAAACAAAATGGAGTCATGAAGATGGAGAGATGATGACTCTGGGTGCTCTATATGTGTTGGGAGAGTAGCATCTCAGAAAGAACAGAAAGACACCATGCCCCACCCTGATCACCTCACTTTGTCCATCTTTTTTCTCCACAAAGGATAGTCTGTATCCTTCCTTTGAAGTCTGTGATAAATCAGGTAGTACAAGTAGTGCCCCAATTATCATGATGCATCCTAGCAAATTAGATAAACTAAAGCCAAGACTTATGGCCAGTTTATTAGAAACACTAATGATAACCACTGCTCATGATCAGCATCTTCTGGTGCAATGTTATGGAACTGAGGCCTCGATGTGAGCAATACAAAACTATTTCAAGGTAAATCATGTTAGAAGTGGGTTGAATAACAACTCAGCCAATTGATATTCACCAGAGAATTTTTTTTTTGTAAATTGGGAGAAAACCCCATAAGCCCTTAGGTTGAGAAGTGTTCTATGAGGTATATGAGAGAAGAGAGAAAACACTGCCATTTTAAAATCCGTTTTGAAGTAATATCAAAATTTTTCAAGTTACTTTCTTTTAGGCTAATGTAGAAGAACAGGGAACAATGACAGGGAAATAGGCTCAGAAGCAGCCTACATAATTTTGTGCACTGTTTGCATCTGTCTAGGTCATGGCATCCTATGTACTCTTCAGGCAGATGTTACTTTTTTATGTCCAGTGTCTCCCTGTAAAGCAGTCACTCAGTGAAGCTCATATCCCTTTTTCCTGGAAGACTTTCCATCTTCTCTCCATGAGAAGGCTCTTCCTCTTTTTCCTAAGATTCCCCACTAACCAGAATGCAATGCATAGTTGGATGCTCTCTTAACTAGAATGCAGTGAATGGTTGGATGCTCTCTTAACCAGAATATGATGCTTGATTGGATGTCTCTTAACTTGATTTCTTCTCAGCTCTTTCCCTGCTTTTCTTCCAGTTTCCTCTTAGTCTCATTGTTAGGGCAAGACCTTCTCATCACCTGGGTTTTAATTTGCAAATTAAACCATAAAATATCATTCTGTTTTAAAATTCCAAACCCTTCTCTTTTCAGTGTTCTTCCTTACTTATGTGTTCTTCAACTTTCTGGAAAATGCCAGATTATCTGCTGATTATAGTAACTCAGTCCTCCAGGGATCATTACAACTATTGCAGTCATTCTTTATAAGCTGGAAAATCTACCCTTCTACTTGTTACCCTTCTGACTTTGAAAATGAAATCCATCAAGTCCTGTCACCCTTATCATCCTATATACCACACTCAGCTCCCTCTTCCTACTAATCCCACAGGATGAGGCTAAGGCCTTCAACTCAACAGCTTTCAGCTTCTTCCCTTTTCAACACACTTTCTCCAACTATCTTGTTTCCTATGACTCTGATCTCTTCCAGGATTAGATTTGTTTACACCTGTCTTACCTTAGAAACACACATAAACAACCCTGAACATTCTCCCCCATGACAAGCCACCCAGCTTCCCTATATTTCTTCCACTCCTATAATAGTTTGGTATTTTTTCCTTAGGAAGATTACCAATAGAGTGAATATATACTCACACACACACACACACACACACACACACATGTGCACACATGTACATACAGAGACACATTTATTAGTGACTTACAGGTTGTAGTCCATCTAGTCCAACCATGGCTATCTCTCAACCAAAAGACCAAGACTGTTGCTCAGTCTAACAGGCAGGATGCCTCAGCTGTTCCATCTAGTGCTGAAGGATTCCTAGATCTGCTGGCCTACATTGGTATCCTGGAGAAGTGTGTTCTAATACTACTGAATAAAGGCCTCAGCAACAAGACAATAAACTTGCTACCAAAAGTAAGAACAAGCAGGCAAAAATCCAAAAGCTTCCTTCTTCCATGTCTTTTTGTATGGACTGCAACTGGAGGGTACAAGCTAGATAGAGGGTGAGTCTTGATACTTCTAGTGATCCAATCAAGAAAAATCCTTTATAGGCTTGCCCAGCTACTTAGTTTTAGTTGATACCCGAGGGAGTCAAGTTGGCAGCCAAGAGTAGCCATTATACCTCACTGCTAAGTTTATTGGAGAAACGTTCTATCCCCTACTGTCTTTGCCTCCTCCTGCTCAAATCCACCAGCACTTTACTCATGAAATCTGCCCGCTATATGTATTAACCTCCCTCTCTAGGCATCACCTTTGCACTGAGCATTAGCAAAGGGCAAACTAACAAGTTCCTGTATACTTTTTCCATTGGAGAACACAAACTCCAACTCATCTTTCTAATTCTGTAACTTCCTCATGGGCTCAGAAAAGCCATAGCTAACATGCCCCAGCTCCAAGTTCCATGGTAAATTGTTCTTTCTGCAGCAATTGGCTCAGTGCTTAATCCTCATTCACATCTATCATACTGTGTGACAGTTCTTCTCTACCGATGAGCTTCCCTTGAAAGTGTTACCAGGGAAATTGGGCTTCCCTTTTGACTTTACTCTTCTAATAAAAGAATCTACAAAACCATACTCGAGGAACCTCAAGGACCATTTTATTAGAGTTTGAGAGAAAAACAAAAGGGCAAGCAAGCTATAAATTACAACAACTTTCAGGAGTAGGGAAATGAAGAAGAGAAAATTCATGCTTATTCAGTTAGAGCCCAAATAAGTGGGCATGTTTATCAATAAAGTTTGATAAGCAGCGACATGGCAGAAGAGAAGTGGGCCTTCAGAAAAAAAATATGAAAACTCAGAGGGTCAGGGAAAGCATGCTTAGGCTTTGGGCAAAAGCCAAAGAGAAATAAAGAAGAGAAGATATATATGATAGATAGATAGATAGATAGATAGATAGATAGATAGATAGATAGATAGATAGATAGATAGATAGTCATAGAGTCATATTTTTTAAAAGCAGGTAGGTTTAGTGAGGAAGGGCAGAACTCTGTAACCATGCATGGGAGAAAGATTTGGGAAAGTCTTCATTATTTCATTAAAGGGATAATTTTCCTCTGTAAGTATGTCCTCAGGTGAATCAGTTTTCCTAATGGGTGGACTCCTGGCCAGGTGAATGTCAGACTCAACTAGATTAACTCTTAAGGGAAAAGACAGGAGGATATGTTATTCTCATTTTGGAGTAAGTGAGAATGTCATGTCTCCACAAAAGGCCAGAAGTAAAACTCAGATTCCATTCTTTTGACCAGGAAAAAGTAGATTTCCCTCAATAGGCCCCAACAAGGTCTTGACATTTCCTCCTTTTTGTATAGTACTTTGAATCCTAAAGAGGGGCATCTGTGATGCTTACCTTTCTAGTGTTATCAGAGAAGTGGTAGATGTGAACTCTGAGAAAGATGGTTCATCTTCCATGGCCTGCAAAATTACTAATCCCCGTAACATACTTCCCACAAAAAATGTTGAAACCATAGACAACTTTAGGATCTTCACACTTTTAGGGCTTGGCAGATGAGCAAAGGGACCTAGATAGATGGAGTCAGGATTGCATAAACTATCCAAGTTAGTGTTTCTCAACATGTGGGTCACAACCTGTTGGGGTGGGGAATTGAGTGACCTGTTCACAGCAGTTACATATCAGATATCCTACATATCAGATATTTACAATTTATACAGCAAAATTATACTTATGGAGTACCAAGAAAAGAATTTTTGATTTGGGGTCACCAGAGCATGAAGAACTGTATTAAAAGGTCGCAGTGTTAGGAAGTTAAGAACCACTGATCTAAGGGAAGATCAACTGTAGTCAACAGGTAATAAATTAAGACAGTAATTGAGATTAATGGCATCACTGTTAGGACTAATAGATTAAAAGCCACTTTCACCGTCACAATTTAGACCTTAAGTTCAAAAGTTGGTCACCAAAATGAATGGCTGCCTAGACTAGAGGTTTGGTCTCATCTTCACATATAACACCTAGACTGGGGTGCTCACTCAAGGGAAGAAAAATAACAAGAAAATGAACCAGGAACCAGAATTTTCTTCTGGCCTTTCCGACATATAACATGAACAAAACTGCCAATGGAACCAAGGACATGTCCAACATCTCTTCAAGGACAAGACTTAAAACTTTGGTTTTGGGTACCTACTCTACAACTGCCTGGTACTTTGTGTCTCCTGTTCTCACCCTGTAAACATCACTAATGTTTATGCCACAGTTCCTTGTGTATACTCAAATTATTTGTGGTATATACATGATGCTCTAGGTATTATGAGTTTTTTACCTTGTGAACATTCCAAGGTAACTGACTTTTTTTTTTCAGACAAAGAAGTTGATCAAAAGGATCGTTTTATAATGCTATTCTTTTTTAACTTCCCATTTCCATTTGCCTCTGTCCTAACCTATTTGAATTTACATAGCAGACTATCTGAGACTGAGTAATTTATATGAGAAGAAACACATTTCTCATAGTTTGGGAGAATGAGAAGTCCAATACCAAAGTGTCCTCTCAGGGCTCCTTGCTTCATCATTCCATGGCAGACAGAAAAAAGGACCAAACTCCTATAACCAGACAGTATTACTATAACAAATCTACTCTTTCACAAGTGACCTTAATCCGCTTCTGAGGGAAGAACCCTCATGACCCGTTCACCTCTATTAAGACTACTTCCTGATACTGTCAAGACAAAAGTAACTTAAGGAGATGTGCTAGATAGTTTATATCAACACAAACTAAAATCACCTGAGAGGAAGGAGCTTCAATTAAGAAAATGCCTCCATAATATCCACCTGCAGGGTACTTTCTTAGTAATTGATGTGGGAGGGCCCGGCCCATGGTGGTTCTGGGTTCTCTAAGAAAATATGCTGAGAAAGCTATGGGGAGCAAGCGTAAGCAGTACTCCCGCCATGGTCTCTGTATCAGTTCCTGGCTCCAGGTTCTTGCCCTGTTTGAATTCTTGCCCTGAAGATGAACAATGGCGTGGAAATATAAACTAAATAAGCCCTTTCCTCTCCAAGTTGCTAATTTGGTCATAATGTTTCATTGCAGCAATAGAAACCCTAACATAGGAATGAATAGTTTACCTTGGCTCACAGTTTAAGAAAGGATACAGGCCATCACAAATGGAGGGAAGCAACCATGCGAGCCTGAAGAGGCTGGTCACATTGTTGTCTGTTGTCAGGAACCGGAGAGACTTAGTTAAATCACTATGAAAATACCCTTACAGACATGCCCAGAACTCTGATTTATGAGTCAAAATCCAGTGAAGTTGGCAGCAGTTGCCACATACGTGTAGTAAATACTTTGACCAGATCTAATTAAGCTTACAAGCGAATTGTCTTTTTACTATTGATCAATTACAGTTCATATGACATAGAGATATGTCATACATATCTCTTACCAGATAAGTAATTTGCAAGGTTTCTCTATCATGTGAGTTGTTATTTTACTGTTGGAGTCCTTTGAAGTACACAAGTTTTAAACTATAATTTCAGTGTTGTCTGTTTGATTCCCTGTTGTTTTCTCATATTTAAGAAACCATTTCTAATCCATAGTCATTACACCTATATTTTCTTGTAAACATTATTTTACTTTTGCTCTTTTATTAATGCAGCTAGTTAGTTACTCTAGTATCTCAGCTGAATTAACAAACTGCTAAGTTCGGTCCCTGGCTCCTCGTTTACTGATATTTTTATTTAGGCAAGTTGTAATTACTTTTTCTAACCCTGTTTCCTCTTTGAAAGGGCGTGGTCTAACAAACTACCCACATCACAGTAATATGTTCATGCTCCAGTGAACTGGTATTTGCCAAACTTAACACAACATCTGGCATGTGTAAGTGCTCTGTAAATGTCAGCTCTTCAAGAACTACAACAGGAGTCTTCCTCACCACCACCACCACATTTATGCCACAGAGTATGATTGGTGCTTGTCATTTCTTACAAATACTACATAATCACAACTTCATTGCTTAATGTATATCTTCTTATCCAAGATTGTGATGAATATTTTCTAAGATATTTATCATCTCAATATTAGTCTACAAACTGATTTTTCAACAACTATAATTATGACAACTCTAGATTGTATTATATAAATAAGAATTTATTACAGTGATTAATTTGGAAAGAACTGTGGCCTATTCATATAAAGTAGATAAGGGGAAACTCACCACAATGTTAGCTTTTATATGATTATATATTCCAGATATTTATGGAATAAGTGACTAAAAATCAGTAGAATACTACAGGCATAATAATTCTTACTGAATTTGGTGGCTTATTATCCAAAGATACTTTCAGAATGATGATTCTACTTTTTTCCAATAAATCTGTAATATGAACCAGCACCAAGGATACTTCAAGATCAGCTTGATAAACTTAATTTCTGTTCTACTTCTGAGTCAGTGGCTCTCAAGGTTTGGCTCCATCAGAAGTTGAAGCTGTCTGTAAGCCACAGCTGTTGAGCCCTACACCCAGGATTTCTACTCCAGCAGTCTTGGTGTGGCCTGAGAAAGTACACTTCTAACAGTTCTACAGGTTGAGATCCACACTTTTAGACCTACTGCTGTGGTATATGGTTAATCAACACTGGGAATATCTAGTCCACAGTTCTAAGTTGGACAGTATCCAGAGAATTTCATAGGTCTGTTAAACACACTGGACCTCGTTGGACAATCTGTAGAACTCCAAAAATCTTACAAATACTGTGAACTTCGGTTATACCCCAGTTTTCTTGGAAAGCTTAAAGGCCCTGGAGACCCAGCTGACTCCTGAGAGTGGGCCATATATATGGTCACCTTGCTATCTAATTAATTAAGCAATTAATTGATCCCTTTGGTTTATTTTGACTTGCTGTCTCTGTAGAACAAGTTCTCTAACTGGCTTCTAGCCTCCCCTCCTAACTCATGGTTTCTTTGTAATAATAGATCCATTTTATATTCTAAGTATGCAACCATTTCAATAATTTTATAGGAGTTATCACTCACTTTCCAGCTCCTCTCATCAGAGCCAACTTTTCACCAAACCAGCAATTGTTCCTTTTTTTTTCTCCTTCTAAAGTGAATAGTTTGTTTTTCTCACCAACAAATATAGATATTGAATTGGAATGTGACTGCCTAAATAAAAATATCAGTAAACGAGGAGCCAGGGACCGAACTTAGCAGTTTGTTAATTCAGCTGAGATACTAGAGTATCTTGTTAGTTTTGTGTGTCTTTGTCTACAGTTTGACCATTAGACGGTACCGCGGGTTTGTTTTCTGTCTGTCTCACTGTGTCTGAAAGCTTTTTGTTTTTGCTTACAAGCTTCTGGGGGCTCGGGGAGTCTGTCTGGTGCAGTGTGTTCAACTGGCGGTGGCTAGAGTTGAGACCGTGGGGGTCTGGAGGAAGCTTTAGACCCAGGAGAGAGCTGAATAAGGCTCTCCATCTGTAAACAGCAAGTCAGTAATGGCGGAAGCCGTGTTCCGCTGGAATCTGGTATCTAGTGTCCCCAAGAGGCAAATTGTGTGATTTTCCTTGCTCTGTGTTCTTGAATGTAGAGGCCTGACGGTGGCAGGGTCAGGCTGTCTATGTGTAGTTTTGTATTGTGTTTTGTGTTCTTGGACTTAGACGGACGATATTATTTTGACTGACTGAAAAGCAACTCTGTCTGTGGCGCAAAAATCAGGTCACATGACTCAAGCGCGCCAACTTAGAACAAAAGGAGAGACAAAAATACTTGGGCTCTGACGTCCCCTGAAAAGGAAAACAAGCCTTGATAAGACTCGCAATGTGGCAGCTGCGAGAATTTTGGGTTTAAGTTGGTACAAATGGTTTATTTCTTTAATTTTAACTTGTTTAAATTACTATGTTCGATGTGATATTAAACTTTGTGGTTATATTGTTCCTCTGGGAGAGAGGTCAAAATAAGGGAGACCTCCAGAAGACTAGATTCTAAAATATTAAGTAAAAAAAAATCTGTCTTTATGATACTAAAATCTTTATAATTGTTATTAAGTTCAAGGCATAAGTTCTTATTTGATACAGGTTTTATTTTGATACAAAATCAAGGTTTTCATTAGTATAAATACTAAAAAATTTAAAAGTACAGTATTTACACCCAATTCTTTGTTATTATTACTGATCTGAGATGTGTCTATGAGTTTAGGGCTAAATAGAAATATAAGGCTCTGAGTTTATTGCTAGGGTGTTTTCTAGGTTTTAATCAGAAATAGCTGAAGATAGTTTAATAGACAACAGTCCACATTGCTTTACATAGATAGTTGGTTTTCAAAAACATCAAAAATCCATGGTATATGATGTTTATGTCTTAAAAGCTATGTAAAGCTTTCTATATGTTTTCAGTTACTATTGGTCACTCTTAGATTTCTGATGGGGTTGAAGACTGTTAGTCTCACAGACAGCCCAAGCTGTTTAATCCTGAGAAAGCTGATATAAATTTAAATGACTTTCAGGTGACATGAAATTTAAAGCCAGGACATAAGTCAGTTCTTACAACGTTAATTCTTAAGTTGTATTGCCATATTCTTAAGCCATATTAGAGAGTCACACCTCACGCTAGGAACTTTACTTTGGTCAGGGACAATCCCTGGCTTCTGGCAGGAATCTGACCTTAGGGCATAATAGGGAAGTAGGTTACAGCAGAAATTTTTATCCTAGGGTAGAGAAGCTCAGTGAAGGTAGAGCACATTGTTTTTCCTGGTCTACACATTCCTGAATTAAGCAGGTGACCCACCCAGCAGTAGAGTCAAAAACCACCAGATGAGTTCACTGGAACTCAGCCTAGGGTCTGGGGGGAAGGGCGTGCCCAAACTGTTAAAAGTTCTGACTGACATTAAAGTTCCAGCAATCCAGTTCGTAGTAGTGGCAGGCAGCTATGGAATGCAACATTAAGTGTTAATTCTGACAGTCTTTTAAGATAATACAGATGAAAAGCGTTCTGTTTAATTGACAGGGATGATAAACTAGGTGTTATGTCTATGTTATAATTTATAATTCACAAAATGGTAATAATTATGCTCAATTGATATTTAGAGAGTACCTGAGACCACCTATCCTGATACCATGGTAGCTCTCTCACTAAGGGTATATTTCCCAAGAGACTAATTAATCTCTTTGAGACTGTTTTATTTGTAATACAGGAAGCCGAAAAGATTACCCTCAGACAAAAGGTAAGAGGCATCTGACAGACCAACACCAGACTCCATTGGCAGGTCTCGAGTGCATGGCAGCCCACAAATTTGGCCAAGGTATATAAGGTTAAACAGGGACCAGATGAGTCACCTGCAGCTTTTCTAGAGCAGCTCATAGAGGCATTCTGCCAATATACATACTATGAATCCAGGGGTTTAGAATATAAAGCTACTATGACAATGGCTCTTATAGACAGGGCTAGTGGAGATATCAGGAAAGAGCTTCAGAGGCTAGAGGGATTTGGTGCAGGTTGCTGAGAAGGTCTGTAGAAGGATTTAGTAGTATAGGTTATTGAGAAAGTCTGTAGAGAGATTTAGTAGTTTGCTGAGACAGGGAGACAGAGGAGGAAAAAAAATGGAGAAAAAGAAAGTGATAGAGAAGGAAGGAAGTGACAGAGAATTCTAGATATAATAGTTAGAAAAAGCAAAAAAGGGAGACAGAAAAGGACCAATGTGCATACTATAAAGAACGAGGCCACTGGGCCAGAGTGTGCCCTAAGAAATAGAAGCCGGGAGCAGGAATTCCCAGGACTTGGGAAAAGTGCCCCCAAATGGCAAACCCAGGTGTTAGCCCTGGGTGAAGACAGTGACTAGGGGAGATGGGTTTTCTGACCACCTTCCCCAAGCCAGGATAACTGTGAGAGTAAAAGAGAAACCCACTCAGTTCTTGGACACAGGGGCTCAACACTCCGTCTTCCAAGCCAATGGCACTGTTTCCAAGAAAAGATCTTAGATCTAAAAAGCCCCTGGCACTAAACTGTATTCATGGACTACCGGAAGAACAGCAGACCTAGGGATGGGATGGGTAGCCCATTCATTTAGGGTCACCCCAGGCTGTTCCTACTCTCTGTTGGAGTAAGACATAACGCTCCAAAATGGGGAGGGGGCAGATATGCTTCCTGCCCAATGGGCTGCAGCTTACTGGCCCAAAAAGAGAGGCTGACCTCTGCTGAAAGTTGCTACAGACCGGAGCAGTTTTCTCCATGATGGAAGCAGGAGCTCCTATGGTGGATGGCACAAATGTCATCTGGATAGAAGAATCTTTACCCCCTGGCATGTCAACGCAGAAAGTGGAGCTCGTTGCCCTCACCAAGACCTTGGAACTTGGAACCAGCAAGAAAATCAACATCCACACGGATAATAGGTACGCCTTTGCCACAGCCCATGTCCACAGGGATATATGCCAAGAGGACTGCTCACATCAGAGGAAACCAACAGGAAATCTTAGACCTCTTAGATGTCCTAATGAAGTCAGCCACTGTGAGTATTCACTGCCCAGGACGTGCAAAGGGAAAAGACTCAATGGGCAGTAGCCAGACAGAGCAAGTGGCTCCAGGAATGGATATGCAGGAGCCTATACTGATTATGGGTCTGTAAGAGACACCCATTGGGAAATGGGACAAAATTAAGGAACAGCCTCACTTAAAAAGGACTGAAATTGCTAGCCACCCTACCAACTATTACCAAGAGAGGGTGCACACAAGAAGGGAGAACTATACTCCCCAGAAATTAAGCCAAAGACTCACTAGGCCAAATGCACAGATGGACTCATTTAGGGGATTAAAAACTGCCCTGGCAGTCTAGGGACCAAACGTATATGTTTATGACTCAGGTTTTATGCTAGAAAGATAATAAAACAGTGTAAGATATGCCAGCAAGTAAATGCTTATGCAGTAAAGAGTAAACAGGGCAAAAGACCTAGAAGAGAATAGCCTAAAATATATTAAGAGATTTTATAAAAAGACAAGAGAATATGGTATAGATACTTTGCTCTAGATGGGTTAAAGCAGGAAACAGCTGCCAAGGTTAGAAAAAATTTCAGAGTGCCCAAGGTAATTGGATCAGATAATGGTTCTGTTTTTGTTTCTAAGGTAAGTCAGAAATTGACAGAGATATTGGGGACTAATTGGAAACATTATTGGGCGTACTGTCCCCAGGGCTCAAGGCAGGTAGACAGAATAAACAAAACCCTATGAGAGACCTTAACTAAATTGGCCTTGGAGACTGGTTCAGGCTGGGTGGTGCCTCTCCCCTTGTTTCTGAAGAGCCCCTACCATTTTAACCTGACCCCCCCCCCCCTAGATATCTTCTTTGTGATACACCAACTCCTTTGGTGTTCACTGGGTCCTCCCAGGAAGGTGTCCCACAATATGAGATTTGCCTTAAAATCTCCAGGCATGCCAGAGATAGGTGCCTGGATCTGTATAAGAAGGCTTCAGGAACTGTTTGTTGCTGGTACTCTGATGAAAAAAAAAACCCTCACCATATTAACCACAGAGACTGGTATTAATGATTAGATAGCTCTCCTACCCTTTTTGCTTCAGGCTTTTGTTCTCTAGGCTCAAGGCCCTCGAGTGGGTGAGACAGCAAGTGTGGGAGCAGCTCCAGGAGGCCTACTCAAGAGAAAGACTTGCAAGTTCCACATCGCTTCCAATTTGGAGATTTGGTCTACATTAGACGCCACTATGCAGAAAATCTTGAGCCTCAGTGGAAAAGCCTTATCTTGTACTCTTGACCATCCTGCTTTCTGTTTTGATGAGACCTTTTATAATTTTACTACTTTTGCTTACAATTGGAACCTGTGTGACTAACCGGTTAATAGCTTTTATTAGAGAAATGTATAAGTGCTGTGCAGATTCTTATGCTATGCCAACTATCAGAGATTAGGGCAAGACAATCCAGAATATATAGTCAGAGATTTAGTTCTATAGTTCTAAGATTAGAACTATTTACCAAGAAAAGAACTGGGGAATGAAAGGATAAAAAAATAATACAGCCTAATTCTAATGACCCCAAGAAGTCAGTAGTTTAAAATGCTATCTTGCTTTGTTAGAAACTAGGTAAAAGGTCACATTCCAGAGCCCACCCTTTGTTTAGGCCTAGCAGAAAGGCCTTGAATAGGTGATCCTGGCCCCTTAGGGTAACTGGAAATGGGCTAAGCTTATCTTGCTTCTGTAAACTTATGCCATTACCCCTAAGCAGGAGTTCACGCAGCTGTAGACACTATAGGAAACTGATTGGTTCACTGAGCGCGGGCTCCGATAATTTAAACTGATTGGCCTACAAACTATGGAGTGGTACAAATCAATTGGCTCGCATTTCGAGGGCTCTCCATGCTAAGAAATGATTTGTTTGTGATTCGCGGGCTCTGTCATAAACTTATAAAAGCTGTCTCAATTCGGCACTCGTGGTCCATAGTCATCTGACCCTGCGTGGCGCATGGCTATGGAACCCAGAATTCTGGAAATAAAGAAATCCTCGTGCCATTGCATCAAGACCGTTTCTCGCGAGTGATTTGGGTGTCGCCTTCCGGGGTGTGGGGTGCTGGGGCACCCTCGGTTTTTGGGGTCTTACAATTTGAGCCAACAAATTTCTGTTTTTAAGTTAGCTTCTTGGCTTTTAACATGACTGAATTGTTCCTAAGATTAACTCTATTCAAAGATGACTTTTCATAGATAAAATAATTTTCATATAATATAACCAGATTGTCTTATTAGGGTATCATTTCTGTGATTATGTACCCAGACAAAAGCATCTTGGGGAGGAAAGGATTTATTTGACTGACACTTCCATATCACTGTTAATTATCATAGATGAAGTCAAAACAAGAACTCAAACAGGTCAGGAACTTGGAGGCAGAACCTGATACAGAGGTCATGGAGGGGTGCTGCTTACTATCTTGCTCTCCCTGGTTTACTCAGCCTACTTTCTTATATTAGGACTACCAGCCCAGGGATGGCACCACCCGCAGTAGCTGAGATCTCCCCCTTAAGTCACTAATTAAGCCAAAGCCCTAGAGGCTTTCCTACCATCTGATCAATGGAGACATTTTTTTTTTTAAATTGAGGTTCCCTTCTTTCAGATAATTCTACTTTGTGTTATGTTGACATAAAACTAGCCAGCATACAGACTGTGCCCATATTCTCCACATGAAATATTAACCACCATATTTTAAGACATATTTAGTTCTTATTCTAGTTTTGCATACTGTTAAAGAAATCTGAAGTGAGGCCTGGTGGCACAGGCAAGGAATTCCAGCTACTATTGAGGCTGAAGCAGGAGGATCACAAGTTCAAGGCCTACCTCAGCCTCACTCATGAAACCCTATCTCAAAATACAAAGTAAAAGGAAGACTGAGGATATAGGCCAAATGTAGAGCACTTGTCAGACATGCATGGGGACCTGAGTTCAGTCTTTATCCCAGCAAGAATACATACATGCAGTCATTTGTAAATAAATAATTGGATGTCCCCCTTATGAACCTCAAATTTCTATAGCATTGCCTAACCAACACATACAGTGTTGCTAGTATATTTATACTTTTCCTAATAGTTTAATACTCACTATATTCTGAGGATATTAGATTCAGTTAAGGTACTTGGGACACCTGCAACAAACAAATGGTTGGTGTCATAATTTGGTCCCTGTTGTTGTGATAAAATACCCTAACAAAAACATTTTTAAAGGAAAATGGGTTTAGTTTAGACAGAGATAGTAGGATTATCAATAAGAGGAAAATGCAATCATTAAATTGCTAAACTTTCTATTTGATAAATACATTGTGAGTTTGGTATTCTCTTGATAGTTATCAACAATACCAACACCCTGAATTTTTCAATCTTTTTGTTTCAGGTCGATTATTTGCTTAATTCAGTTGAATTTACTCAAGCCAGTATGTGCATCATTTCTTTTTTAAAAGGAAAAAAAAACTTGATGAATTAAAAGTCAATAAAGCAAGCAATCTAGCCACTCATAAGTGCAGTAAAACCATAACATCATTAAGAGTGAAGGAATGTAAAATGAGTAACAACAAAGAGAGTTAGGAAGACCAGATGTCTGGAACTCTGCTGACTGCTAAGTGCTAGAAAGACCAGCTCACTGGAACTTTGCTGACTTGCTAAGCTTCACTACACTTTGAGGAAATGGAATATGAAATTCAATTTGAATATGTGACACACTGGGTCTATGCATCTAGATGAACAAATGTTCCTTTTCTAT
The DNA here is from genome assembly GCF_947179515.1 of Apodemus sylvaticus. Taxonomy (NCBI): domain Eukaryota; kingdom Metazoa; phylum Chordata; class Mammalia; order Rodentia; family Muridae; genus Apodemus; species Apodemus sylvaticus. The sequence continues at coordinate 1,880,687 of NC_067477.1, read as the reverse complement.
ATTTTGGGAACTATAAATCTCAAAGGGCTCATTGCTGGCAAGATAGAATGTAAATAAAATTTTAAATTTAATTTTTAAAAGTAAATTTAAAATAAATATATTTTGAAAAATATATTTGTAAATTTATAAATGTATAAACAAAAATAAATTTAAGGGTGAGAAAATAATTTGTTTTTTTTTCTACCTAAAGAAAGCATAAATGATACCTCATATTTCTGTGATGTCATTTCTACAAGGAACTGGTGTGTCTCTAGTTTGATGAATTATTGATCAGGTGACTTGTTATAAGCAGAAGCTCAACAAACCTAGGTCTCTGGTCTTCAGACATCCTACATGTCCTAATATATCTTTGGAAAACTGTACCTCACCTGAACATTTTAAAGTTAATATCTGTTTCAGGATATTTGATCATATTGTGAACCCCTAGATTATGTTATTTACTGAAAAACCCTGTCTCTAGTTGTGGCATGGCTCAGCCCTTAGTACATCCTTGAATCCCAAACAGTGAAGTAAAGTTAGTTTGTAGAAGGAAGCACCAGTGTTTGAAAGTAGTATCTAATTGTCACACAGCATTTAACAGACTAGGATATGCCCAACTTTCACAAAAAGAGAGAGGAAAGCGAAGCTACTTAAGAGAGCAGTGCTAATAAAATAAAATAATAAATAAATAAATAAGGCTGGGGGATAGGCAATTGGAGACAGTTTTACTAGGAGAGTTTTATAGAAACAAGCTGAGGACAGAAAAGGCTAGGCACAGATAAGGATAGAATGAGCCAGAGATTGAGAAGGATTTGTCTCTTCCCCCACAACATTAAGCTGGCTGGCAACCCCCACTCTTCCGATGGGCTACCTCTGGCCTTTGTTCCTGGGAACAATAAGGCGCCATCACCTTAACTACCAACACTGTCCCAAGGCGGTTTTACCTGACACCCAACGGAGACCTCGCCAGGCTGAAGGCAGGCGACCCGCTGAGACCTGGAGACGAGGACCTCACAGCCCTGTCTTTGATGTGACCGGCTTCTGGGAGGGGTGGCTGATTCCCCCAAGACTATAAATCATGTCATAAACATATTAAAGTTAGTCTTGACCAGATTACTGCCTTGACTCACATCTCTGTCTCGCCCCCACCTTCCCGTTAACCTCAAAATTCTCTTACAGGCAACCCAGTTCACATGTAGCCGCAGGTGGTTACAGAAACCTGTGGCACGTTTAATTTTAATACGCCAGCTAGATCCTTGTTTTCACAATTACAAAGTATCATTCTTGCTAGGAAAAATCCCTTTTATATTGGTCACATCCGAGCCCACTCAGGTCTTCCTGGACCTCTGGCTCAGGGTAATGAGTGCATCGACAAAGCGCTTATAAGACAAGCTTTGACACTTACACCCATAGAATTGGCAAAACGTGATCATGATAAATTTCTTCTTTCTAGTCATACGTTGAGACTCCGTCATAAGATCACAAAAGAACAAACAAAAATGATTGTAAAACAATGCCCTAATTGTCTCACTTTAACACCAGTGCCCCACTTAGGAGTTAATCCCCGTGGTCTTATGCCCAATCAAATTTGGCAAATGGATGTAACTCACTATACAGAATTTGAGAAATTAAAATTTATACATGTTTACATTGATACGTGCTCGAGACTCATTTTTGCCTCCCTACATATGGGAGAAGCCTCTAAAAATGTAATTGATCATTGTTTACAAGCCTTTAATACCATGAGATTACCCAAAGTCATTAAGACAGACAATGGACCAGCATACACTGGTAAAAACTTTATCTCATTTTGCTAGGAATTTAATATAAAACTTAAAACTAGAATTCCTTATAATCCAATGAGACAAGAAATCGTAGAGCGTGCTCACCGCACCCTTAAAAACTGGCTTCTTAAAACTAAGAAGGAGAATCTATATCCTCCTAGGTCCCCTAAATCACATCTTGCCTTTGTTTTATTTGTTTTAAATTTTCTCCAAACAGATGCTAAAAGTCAGTCTACAACAGACCGACACTGACACCCAGCTACTTCCAATTCCTACGCCATGGTTAAATGGCGAGACCCTTTAAATAATACTTGGAATGGCCCGGACCCCGTTTTAATCTAGAGAAGGGGGTCCGTCTACATTTTCTCTCAAGAAGAAGACGGTACACGTTGGCTGCCAGAGAGATTGGTAAGACAGGTAAACACACCCTAAAACTGTTGGTAAATATAATTAATTCAAAAAGGCCCTTTCTAAGCCGCTTCCCACTTACTTGGGAAAGTAAGGTTCCTTTGTGTTCTTACAAACTAAGTTACAAGCCAGGCTTCTGGCCTGAAGACACTGAATTTCAATTAAACTAAACGTTTTGGGCTTTCCGATACTGACCAAACAGGTTTTTTCTCTTAATCTCCTTTTATATTTCAAGCAGATAACACTCAGAAGATAAACTCCTTCAACAATGGCTCCCAGGTTGAAGATGGGTGGTTATTATAGCCAGCCAGCGCTTATCAACAGAACATTTACTCTGCCAGTAGATCCCTCAGAAAGGAGGCTACATAGTATTCAGAACTATACATGTTTGTTAATATAACAAACATGGACATCAATGGGGTGCAAGGCGAGGCACTGCAGGGGAAAAGGAAAAAAATCCTGTCTCCGAATTTCCCCGAAAAGCACGCCCAGCTGCATGGGGGTTGGCATTGAAAGACTGTCCTTGAATTAAAAAGGCAGTCTATTTCCCCCGCTTGAAAAAGATGTCCTTAACGTTTAAGGGGGTTGGGCCTCTGCTTTCACTCACTGGTTAAAAGCCCGTCATCCATTAGATGAACTTACTTATATCCTCTGAGTTGTTAAAAATAAATAATTAAGGGGGAATTGTCTCTTCCCCCACAACATTAAGCTGGCTGGCAACCCCCACTCTTCCGATGGGCTACCTCCGGCCTTTGTTCCTGGGAACAATAAGGCGCCATCACCTTAACTACCAACACTGCCCCAAGGCAGTTTCACCTGACACCCAACAGAGACCTCGCCAGGCTAAAGACAGGCTACCCGATGAGACCTGGAGAGGAGGACCTCACAGCCCTGCCTTTGATGTGACCGGCTTCTGGGAGGCGTGGCTGATTCCCCCAAGACTATAAATCATGTCATAAAAATATTAAAGTTAGTCTTGACCGGATTACCGCCTTGACTCACATCTCTGTCTCGCCCCCACCTTCCCGTTAACCTCAAAATTCTCTTACAGGCAACCCAGTTCACATGTAGCCACAGGCAGTTACAAGGATTAGAACCAATTGATAGAATTAGTTTGAGGCCAAGCAGAGAAATTCAGTCATTTGCTGAGAGAGAGTCAGGCTGAGTCAGTGAGCTTGGAGAACTGTTTAAGAACAACTGAGTTGAAACAGCCAAGAAGAATTCAGAAAGAGGTAGAAATGGTCAGCTTATTGAGCAGTAAGTCCCAGAGACTGAATGTTAAGGCCTAAATAAAATGTTGAGGCCTAGGGGAGATGTTAAGGCCTAGGTAACTATTACCTGGGTAACCTGACATTTGGGGCTGTTACTAATGCCATAACTTTCTTATATACTGCTATCAATGTTACTATACTAGGATATTCCGTGCTTTGGTGTTCTTGGAAACCAATTACGTTAGAAGTCAGTAGAACTGCTTTGTAGAGTTAAACACAATAAACTTGGACCTGAACCAACCACCTAGCAACACTCCCTACACATTTGTATGAGCTTTTATGGTATTTGCCTTTATAAACCGCCCTGAGGATGGACCCCAACATAAGACAGACACCTGCACCAATATAAGAAACTATTTGGAATAAGACTTCCATTTTGAATAGGGAGTCCAGTAAAGTTTAAGTTCCCAAGACTTACCTTGGGAATTAACATCCTACTTGGCAAAAAAAGACATGACCATGTGTAATTGACATCCAGGTTGACAAGACATGAATGTTAGACAAGTCCCATCTTGGTAGAGAAGTTAAGAGATGAACATTAGACAAGGCAAATACCCTGCTATAGTTGAATAGCCCAACCAATAAAAGCAGGATTAAGTGTACAACAAAGACATGTTCCTAAGGAAATCCCCTATCCCTAAATTCGGACTGGTGGAATAAGTTGGCACAGATGTTTTTAGATCTTAGGCTTAAAAAGCCCTATAAGATCTTGACTCAATGTCATGGTTCAGCTTCCAAGTCTGAACTATGGCCCTGATCGATCTGTTATGGGGAATATGCTCAATAATCTATTCCTATCTGACTGAGATTGGTATTCATGTGGTCTGTAAGAGAGCTCAGGGACCCCCAACACTGAAAACATTCTAAGCCTAGATAAGATTGTGTGAAGGCTAGAAGCTTCTAGGACTAGGCCTAGGTTAATGCAAACAGGCAGTAATCCTCCAAATGACATTTACATCAGGCAAATAAAACTACATATACATATATCTAAAATAAAATCCGTAAGAAGTTGAAAAAACGAAACAAGTTGTAATTCTTTAGCATATGTCAACTGTGACATTTTGAAATTGAAATCTTTACAATGTATATAAAAGCCTAACAGATAATTTAAAACCACATAAAGATGGCCCCTAATACAGGATGGCCGAACCCAGCAGATTTTCCACTTTACAATGAGTGTGAGAGCAGCACTCATTGGGAACTCTGCTTAGCAGTTCAGTTTTGGATCTTTCTCAAGGAGCAGTCCTCAACAGAGCAGCAGCCTATGAGCATGACCAGGAACAATCGTACTCTACTGGGTTCAGCTTAGGATATTTTCAGGTTACAGTAGGTTTTTTTTAGATGAAATTTATACTAAGAGGTATCTGTAGATTCTACAACAACACCACCATTTAAAATTCAGGATCATTTTCTTTGGTGAGAAATTCTACATGGTTCCTTATTCTCCTTGAATTCTTTATTCTTCTTCCACTAAAGAATTGTGAACACTATAGACATGAGTCACATGTAACCCTGCTATTTGTTCTTGCCCACCCAGCAACTATTATTACTCCACACCTATTATTAATTGCCCAAAACACTAATGGTATATGCTTACATAAATCACTTAAATTATCATTGGTTACTATTATTGTTTCTTTCCTTTCAAACATTTATGTTCCCCAATTCCTCCTAGTACTGGGAATTGTGGGAGTGATTGTGAGCAATTTTTTAGGGGACCAGATATAAGGAAGTTGAGCTGGGACAAGTGCAGTGTTTATTTAATGCTATATATAAGGTTGACATTCACTTCCCCATGTAGTTGAGTAACCTTCCTGTAGGAGTGATCCCTATATGACCTAGTGAACTCACCTGGAGTCTTGAAAAGAAGACGCAGGGTGAGAGGCTGAAGGATGATGTGGATAATGATGCCTATGCCATGAACATGGAGGTGATAGAGAATAAACAAAGGTAAAGTGACCGAGAGCCTCATCTGTGAACAATTGTCAGCAAAATGGTTGGATGTCATAAACACCCAGTGCAAAAAATGTACCTGATAATGCAACATGCACAGCTGCAAACACGTCACACAGTCTTTTTGATTTTGCATGTAAGTGTCCATGTGCACATTCTCATATGGGCATGCCTCTATGGCACTTACTTGACTCCATCTCCATGACACTGGGATTACAGAAGCTCACACTATGCTCAGCTTTTTACTTGGATTTTAAAGGTCAAACTCAGGGCCCATGCTTGCCAAGGCCAGCACTATACCAACTATGCTGTCTCCCTCTCCCGTCCAGGAAGCGTTCCAATCTGTGGGTAGACTCAATGTTTTATGTGTCCAAATTACCAATAATAATTTCAAAAGCTGATCAAGCACATTAGTGGGAATACTGAATTATAGTTCCTATTCTTTCTATTAAAAATAATGTATTGAAAGAGTGTGAAGGCATGCAGACAAAATGTGAGCAGAGACATAGCAGGTGCTTAATTCAAATGCTATTTTCCTTGACTTAGGAATATTGGTATTATCTTTTAGCATCATTCCATGTATAATGCTTTGTGATTCCTTTTTAAATTTTAAATAAATGTTTGTACTTTTGCCTGAATTTATGACTTTTTCTTCAAAGTCCTCCCCCTTTTCTCAATTACATGTGTCACAAGCCCCATGGAAGCTGCCTATACGTTCTCACCTCTGAGTTTACAGGAATGTTCCACCATGGTCCTCAGTACTCGGTACCACTCAGTACTCAGACTGAAGGAGAGATTCCTGACCCATTCTGTAACTCAGTGGATAAAGTCTTTGCTGTACTATGAAGAATTGTATAAAATCCAGTAGTCTAATGTTCTACCTAAAATCCCAGTGGAGATAGAGAATCTCCAGTGAAAGCAGGCTAGCCAGACTAGTCAAGTGGTAAGTACCAGGTTCAGCATGAGACTCTGCCTTAGTATGCAAAATGGAGAGTAATGCAATAAGATATACCATATCACATCAACCTGGGCCTTTGCGTGGACACACAGACATGCCCACACACTAACATGCATATTTCTACACAGAAAACATACCAAAAACCCCAGCTAAATGAAAACTCAGTGACAAAACAATGGGCAACTGAGTTAAACAAATGGGGAGAATTGATTGGAGCTCGGTAATCAAGCACTTGCCAACATGTGTAAGCTCTCAGGTTCAATATCTAGCACGATAGAAACAAGCCCCAAACCAAACCAAATAAAATGAACCAAACAACTACCTCAAACTAAGGCAAACATCTGAAAAACCTCTTTACCAAAAGGTATACAGATGACACGGCATATGAAAAGACATTAAACACACCACTCAGGAGTTGGCCATGAAAACAAAAGGCCATATATTGAGCTCAATTACAACTCTGCATCCTTGAGATCTGTAGTTGTTAGTAATTGGTTTTAATGCTTTGAATTAATCTGGCCCCCAAATTGGGAATCTGCTTGTCCAAGACTGAAGGTCCTTGTCCGGAATTGGTTTTTGATCCATCAATAAAGAACCAACAGCCAAATGGCTGGGCAGGTAGATTAAGGCTGGACCTTGAGATTTGCACATGCTAGGAACAGGGAGAGAGGAAGGAGAGAGAAATTGCCATATTTCTGAGGTAGATGCATCAGATTTAGAACTGCAGAAGGAAAATGATCCAAAATGTAGGTGAGAAGGAATGTGCCCCCTGGAAGGGCTTCCCAGAAGTGTCTTGGGCAGCAAAGACTAGGGAACCACCCAGAAAGAACCAGAACAACAAAGACAAAATATAGAATTAGAGGGCTTTAGCCGGGATTACAGGAGGGAAATGTGTGCTAGCAGGGGGGGTGGAAGGATGGGGAAATGGGGGTGGGAGGACATGGGGGTGGTGGGGGGACAGGGAAGGGGGATTATTACTGCCTTGCCATGGCATGTCAAAAATTAACTGGTGTGTGTGTGTGTGTGTGTGAGAGAGAGAGAGTTAAAGACAAGCTTAGGTTAATAGTGAGACCCTGACTCAAAAAACCCGAGTAAATACACGAAGAAAGTAAGTAGTGTTATGATTAATTAAAATGGACCAACCTCATGGTTTCTGTTGGTTCTATTTTATATTTAGAAAAATAAAGAATTTTTAGTTCCACATGTTTTATTTATCACTCACTACTCTTTAAAATACTTGCCCTAAGGTCTGTGATACTGGAGTCCAAGGCCAGAGTACTTCTAAAATATCCAAAGAAAAAAGTAATAATGAAAAGCAACATTTCTATCAGCATAACTATGTTCAGAAGTAAGGGGGACAGGTGTGTTTGTAGCCCTATCTTTGGGTGCTAACAGAAATTCTCAGATTATATCCAAAGGAGAGGAAATGTGGGACAAGCATCTTGCATAGTTATCAATCTTGGTCAAACTAATATAGATCAAAATAAGATGGCAGACAATCTGTCTGTACTGGTCAGATGGGTCTTTGTCTGTGATTTAGAAGTTGTTGCTACTGCCCAGAAAGAAGTGTGGGCTCTTGTATCAAGAGATTATTGTACCTGTTGCTCCAGGAATCCAGGAGACCCAGAGAGGAAAGTAACACGTCACAGTGGAGGTAGATGGGATGTGGAGGCAGCCATGCAAAGCTCTCCCCAAGCTGAGCGAAGCACTGGCTTTTCACAAAAGCGGCCTCCATGCCCTGCTTCAGTTTTAGCATATGTCTTTAATACAGCGTACCTTGTTATGTAGTACCTCCTGTATAATATTAGTACTCTGCAACACTGAGCTCAGATCTCTACCTCCCGTCATCCAAGATACATTCACGTTTTAGCTTTACACGGGTTGTCGGTCCATGCATTTTTAACACTATTTTTGTATCAGGCACTTGTCTTTCAGTGTGAGTAACAGTAAGAGGAAAGACCTCAGGTGTGATGCTATACACTTGAATCTCAGCACTCAAAACACTGAGGAAGGAGAGTCCTGAGTTTGAAGCCAGCTTGGGCTACCTAGTGAAGTGTGTTTATAAACAAGGCATGAGACTGTGGTGATGGCTTAGTGGTTAAGAGCACTAGCTGCTCTTCCAGGGGACCCAGGTTAGTGTCTACAAGGCAGCTCACAACTGTTTGGAATTCCAGTTCTATGGGAGCCAGTGCCCTCTTCTATCCCCCATGGGTACCGGGCATGCAGACAAAACACTCATATACATAAATATTATTTTAAATAAAAAACAAGAAAAAATATGTTGTGTTTATTTTCATGCTGTATCCTTTATATCTTTTATGAGACTTATGTTTTTACTGGTTTTATTCCTTCTGATGTAAGCACTTTAAAAACATTTTTACTAATATATATCTGCTGATAGATAATGTATGCTCTAAAAAAAAAATGTTTATCTCACGCTGGTGAGAGGGCCTAGCTGGTAAAATTACTTGCTGCCAAACCCGACAACCTGAATTAGATCCCTGGGATCCACCTGCTCCTGAAAGTTGTGCTCTGGCCTTGGTACTCCATAAACAAACAAACAAACAAACAAATATAATACAAATTTTAAGCATGTTTCTATGACGTGAGAATTTTATTTTGATTTCTATTTACTCCTAGTTCTCAGCACAAGATTCTTAAAACCTTCTGGTTTTCTTGAGTGACAATAGGCTTTTGTTATTAACAATGAGCTCTTTTGTATGTTAGTGAGGTGACCTAGGTAGTGGAGTCTAGCTAGTGACAAGGTAGAAACTTCCTCTAACTACTAACAACCAAGAAAGGTACCTGAAGATGAACCAGAGATAAAGTTTTATGGAGCACGTTAAAAGGGCTGGGGGTGTAGCTCTACAGAGCTCAGTCATACTGTGCTTGCTTTGTATGAATGAGGTCCTGGGTGGTCCATTCCTATAATCTCTGTGCTTTAAAGCAGGGGCAGGAGGATCAAAGAACTAGAAACAAAATCCTTCAGAGTAAGATTTGTTGAGCTTCAGGTTGGTAAAGCTGTGGCGTCATCGATAGCATTAGAAAGTGTGGGAAGCCCTGCCTGCATTTTACATTCCTTACCCTGCACACTCCCACCATCCTGCTGTTTCTGAGCTGAGTGCTTTATAAACTAGTAAGCTTATGTAAAGTCATCTCCTGAGTTCTTGGAGCCATTCCAGCAAATGGCAAACCCAGTGATTGTAGAGGCCCAGCATATGGCCAGCTGTCCAAGAAACAGGGGTCTCAGGTGTGGCAGAGTGTAGGTCTTGGCCTTAACCATAGTATCTGACACCATGTCCAGGTAGATGGTGTCAGAATGGAACTAAACTATTGGATACTCAGTTGGTGTGTGTATGAAGAAAATACTATATCCATCTAGTTTTAGAAGTTGTCTTGAGAGATCATGGTGTGTCTCTCAGGTTTATTCTTAATTATCTTTCTTCTATTTTTAAATCACCTTTTAAGATAGCATACAAAATGAGCTTTACTACACTATGCTCAGCCATATATATACTGTACCATATTCATCACGCTCATTACTCTTCAGTGCTCGTTCTGGTCCTTACTTCTCTGCCAGTCCCCTTCGACTTTCATGTCACGTGTGTATTTATATCTACAGGAGGTTAAACTCGGTGGGAGGAAAATATGGTGTCTTATCTCCCTATTGCTCTCTTGCCCCTCCCCCTTTCTTTCCATGAGACCCCTCCCCTCACAGTCCCCTTCCACTGTCATGTCATGTACATATGCTCTGGATTCCAAATATGGGAGAAAACGTGATATTTGTCTGGGTCTGCCCTATGTAGCTAAACATAATGATCTCCCATTCTAGCCCAAGGACGAAATCTTCCCTAAAGTTTGCATACTTTCATTGTCCTTTATGGCTGAATAAAATTCTATTGTTTTTACATAATCATATATTTTTATTCATTTATCTGCTGATGGGCTTTTAGGCCAGTCCACTTCTTGACTGCTGTAGACAGTGCAATGATATTCTTGATGTGTAAGCATTTCTACCATGTCTGCTCTTAGAGAAATTTCCCTGTTTGGAATCTAGATGCACAGGCTTGTATTTCAGCATTTTAAGGAAACACTCTTCTGTTCTGTACTTTTGGCTTGCTGCAATAATGTTGCTGCAATTCCTCTTGTCCTCTATGTATAATACATCTTTTTCACTCCAGATTTTTTCTTTATCCTGGTTTTCAGCTGTATGAACACAACATATTTAAGTATGTGCATTTTGTTTCCTTTCTTTTTTAGTGTGACATCTCTTTACTTGCATGAGCATGCATGTGTGTGTGTGTGTGTGTGTGTGTGTGTGTATGTGTGTGTGCACATGCGCACACGCACGCATGTATATGTGTGTATAGGTCAGAGGACAATGCCTCAATCACTTCTCTCCTTTCAGCACGTTGGTACCAGGGATTGATCTTGGGTCTTCAGACCCCGATCCACCTCATCCTCACAGGCTTGATTTATTTGTGTCTGTATTTTTGTATTTATTTGGTCTGAGGATTTCTGAGCCCCTCATCTTGGGCTCTTGCTGCTTTGGAGAGGAGAATCAGAGCAGGGCTCCTTATCCTGCTGTGACGATGGCCCTTGAACTGTTGCTTACACTGTAAACACATTTGCAACTATAATCTTCTTACTGGTGAGAGTCACATGAAGTCCATGAAGAAATATTAGGGTGTCTTTGTGGGATTTTTCTCAGAAAGTTAGTGTCCCAGAAATCAGAAAGCCACCTCAAAAGTTGCCTGAAAACAATGGTGTTCATGTTTTTGCCTCTGGAATTCAAAGAATGAACTTCATGAACCACCAAGAATGCATTTTAAGGTGCTCGCTTCGGCAGCACATATACTAAAATTGGACCGATACAGAGATTAACATGGCCCCTGCGCAAGGATGACACACAAATTCGTGAAGCATTCCATATTTTTATGTTCATGAACTTAAAAAAAAAAAGAATGCATTTTGGGAAAAGTTTATCATAGGCAGGAGCTTAAGAGGTAGCAAAAGATCCATGCTATTTAAGTTAGACATGGAGTTTAGTGATGTGTTGGACGAGTCAAGACTCAGAAAGCTGGGCAAACCCATTAGAACCTCATGGTCGTTGATAGCAACTGCACTGGATGTGATTTCTGGAAAGGGATAGTTAGTCTCCTACCTCTCTAGCATGGCTTAGGGCTAGCCTGTCTTCCTGAGGAGTACTTAGACAGATGATTAACCAGCACTGCTGGGCTACCTCCAGCACTGCAGGATTAGCTCTTTTTATGTTTTGTGTAGCTTGGGTTGTTAGGTTTCCACTAAGGCCAGAGAATGGGCCTCCACAGACTCCTGAGCGAGGCTGTTGTAACAGCCCCATGAGAAGAGTTAGGTATGCTGTGATTAAGAAGATATCATGAATGGCAAAAAATTACACATTGAAAATGAGTACTCAGCTGGGCGGTGGTGGTGCACACCTGTAAGCCCAGCACTCTGGGAGGCAGAGGCAGGCGAATTTCTGAGTTCGAGGCCAGCCTGGTCTACAAGAGTGAGTTCCAGGACAGCCGGGGCTATACAGAGAAACCCTGTCTCAAAAAAAAAAAAAAAAAAAAAAGAAGAAGAAGAAGAAAATGAGTACTCATTGGAAAGAAGAACTGTGTCGTTCTGTAAAAGCACTGACTTTGCACAAGCATTTTGCTTTTCTTGAGCCCTTTGTCTTAAGCTTAGTTTTATATAATCTTATGCTTCGTCAATTCCCAAGTTTTCTGTGAATTCTTTTGTGTATATATTTTGAGACAGTTTTGCTACTGAACTGGAGCTGACCTTGAATTCAGTCTTACCCTGCCTTACAGCAACTCACAGCTGTAATGGCAGGTGTGAGCTCCCACACCTAGCTTAGCTCTTCTTATACTGCTTGCCAGAGACAGTGCCTGCTGGAGGTGGGACTTGCACCTCTCTTGGAGTTTCCTTTTTCCTTGAAAGTAAGCTGATTGCTTGCTTTTACATATCAGCTTTCTGATGGGTGAAAGAAAAAAAAAAACATTTTCTTGTACTGTTGTAAATAATGCTAAATTAATATTTTAAATAAGGACTTATGTAGCATGTTACAATTATCTCTAAACATGCACTGGTAACAAAGTTTGAGCCCTCATAACTGTATTGTACAATCATGTAATTATTCTTGCTGTCATATTAGGTGATATGATTTTAAAAGCAGAGTATCATTTATTTACCCCCCCCCCCTGTGCTGGAGATAAAACTAGGGCTTTATGCATGCTAAACAAAAACTTTCCTACTGGGCCATTCCCCATCCAGAAGAAAAGTCATAATATTGAGAGTGTTCTAGCTTTTATTTTATTATCACACTCTTTATTTACTTACTTGTTTATATTTATTTGTGTGTGTGTGTGTGTGTGTGTGTGTGTGTGTGTACTCTGTACCATGTATTTGGAGATCAGAGAACAACTTATTGAAGTTGGTTATATACTTCCACCACGTAGATCCTCAGGACAAAATCTCAAGTTGGCAGGCTTGGTGAAAAGTGTCTTTACCCACTGAACCATCTCACTAACCCTACAGCATTTAGTCTTCATTTTATGTTTTGTTTTGTTTTGTTTTGTTTTTGTTTTTTCGAGACAGGATTTCTCTGTGTAGCCCTGGCTGTCCTGGAACTCACGCTGTAGACCAGGCTGGCCTCGAACTCAGAAATCCGCCTGCCTCTGCCTCCCAAGCGCTGGGATTAAAGGCGTGCACCACCACCATTTTATGGTTAAGGGTGATGTTCTTTCCATCTTTCTATACTCAAAGAAGACCATAAAGTACAATTACAAGATACTTTGGAGAGAAAAATTATGCATTGCAAATGTAAAACTAATTTAATAATTTAGTGAATATTCATTGAAAAGAAGTATGTCCTACTTCCAAAGCACTGACTTGGCACCAGTGTTGTATATTTAATATTAATGTGTTTTTAAAAGGAAATTTAGATCTTTGTAAACTATAATTATTTTTGTTTTAAGAATTCTATAAAGAAATATTACTTCTTAATATGGTTGAGAACAATTATCCAGTCTGTAATATCTATAATCTGATAGGTCTGATAACAGTAGTTAATACATAGTAGTGTGAGGTTTTCATGTAAATATTTGTAAGTAACATGTCAATAGAGCTTGCCAATACACTATATGCTTGTAACATATAGTGTTTTTTTAATCTATTAAAAACAAACCCAAAAAGTTCTTGGTATTGCTCATATCTATATTTTTATCATATATATATTTAATTTTATTACATTTATTTATTTATTCCATTTACTTATATTTTTTAACGAAGTCTCACATATCTTGATTTGGCCTTGGACACAGGTAGCTAAAGAGACTTTGCTTTCCTTATCCTCATGTCTCTACCTCCTGAGTGCTGGGGTTACAGGTCACCAAGCCAGTTTGTGTGGTACTAAAGATTGAACCTGAGGCTCTGTGCATCCCAGGAATGTACTGACTGAGCTACATCCCCAGGTCTTCATAGCTACTTAGAAAAAAAAGATAAAAAATATTTTCTTTTTATTCTATGTATATGAATTTTTTGCCTACATTCATGTTTGTGTGTCACATGTGTCTAGTGCTAACAGAGGCCAGAAAAGAGTGTTAGCAGAAGTTATAGGCAGTTAGTTGTAGCAGCCTTGTGGGTGCTAGGAACCTAGAACCTGGGTTCTCTATAGCAGCAGCAAGTGCTCTTAATCAGTGAACCATTTCTCCAACTTCCCTGGTATGTTTTGTGAAGCCTTTATCTCTCATAAAGTCATCATAACACTTTCCATGTAAATGGTTATATCATGGATATCTTTACTAATAAAGAAATTAGGCAAATGAATTGTCATCAGAGAGGCTTCATACAACAGATACAGAGACCCACAGCCAAACATTAGGTAGAGCTTACTGTGAAAGAGGGTGAAAAGGCTTGAAGGGGCTAGATAGGTCAAGAACACCACAAGAAAACCCACAGACTCAACAAACCTGGACTCACAGGGTCCCACTGAGACTGAGCTGAGAAGAGGGAATCTGCATGGATCCAACCTATGCCCTTTGCATGTGTTATAGTTGTATAGCTTGCTATTTTTGAGGAACTCCTAAAAGAGGAAGCAAGTCAGAATGCTGTTTCTGGCTCATTTGACCACTTTTGTTGTCCTTGTCCTTCTAGTGGGTTTCCTAGTCCAGGTTTAATATGAAGGGAGGTACCTAATCTTATTGCAACTTGATATGCCATATATGGTTGATATCCCTGGAAGGCCTGCCCTTTATGGAAGGGAGCATGATAGGGGACACTAGGAGGAAAAGAGGTAGGAGAAACTGTGGTCCAGATATAACAGACAAGAGAATAAATTAATCATGATAACAAATAATTTATTGTTGCCCCCCAAAAGAGAAAAAAATTTGGTAAATAAATATGCCCTGGAATCAATACATAATTTATGAGATCTACTTTTTTCTCTTTGGGGTATCATAGAAGTTAATGCAGGTTCTATGGACAAATTAAACTTGTCTGCTGTTTGGTTAAAGAAAATTGTATAGGTTGGGGGTAGGGGTTTATTTTGTTTGTTTGTTTGTTTGGGTAACCTAACTACTGGCACCCTAATAATATACACTGAAAATCTCAGAGACTGAAAGTTCTGATGTTTCTAATGTATTTAATCACTGCTTGAACATGTTGCATATTTGAAAAGAGAATTTAAAAATAATCAGTGGGTACCAGGGTAACTTTTAGAGCTTGCAGGTTTTGTTTAATAAAATAATCATGATCTTTACCTTCATGCAACACATGCTTTAAAAAAAAGCCAGAAAATTGTGGTTCAAAATATTGCTAGATTCATTTCCATAAAAAAGAAAACAAAGTGCTTAGAGCACAAAATATAGCAATAAACCTTAATAGGGAGATAGATTGCATGAAACATAAGTACCAAAAGGTTAATAAAACGCATAAAGATTAATTTGAATATTCAAGACAATTATCAAGCCCTAGTTGAAAATAAACAAAGGCTTCAGACTGATAAATCATATAGGATAAATGCAAATCATAGAAAATGTTAGTCAGAAATTTATTGCTATTAGTAATCAAAGCACCATGTTACTAGCATTTAATGTCTGTTATTTGCCCAAATTAAAGAACATGCAAACAAAACAAAGAAATACAATATTGACATGGTTTGACCAAATAAACATTTTTTTGTTAAGCATTAAAAGCAATAATTATTAATATCCACAACAAGTCCATCTGCTCTTTGTGTAACATCACCAATGGGATCTATTTCTACAGAAACCAACCACTGGGATTAAAAAAGCAAGCTCACAAATACAAGTTCACCGTCATTGTGCTTATAATACAAAAACTAGAAACAACCTCAATTATCATTGAGGGCAATGTAAATTAAATATTGTTATGCTAATCTATGGATGATTATTTTTGTGAAAACTCTAACCTTGACAGCTTACACTTCCCAAAGACAAGGACGAAAATTAGGTTAATTAGGTGTGTTGCAGTGTGTTTACAAAATTTATTGAAACTTCAAGCTTGCATGGAAAAGATTGTTATAGGGTGATTAGTTAAAGTGGGCGGTTGCTGCCTTTTTGCATTGATGGCTGATGAGCCTACTGTCCTCACACCACAACCTACCTATAGCTCTCTAATAAACAAGAATGAAAACAGAGGTAGACTTCAGTGCTACAGTGCCCACCTAGTATGTGCAAGGTCCTGGGTTTGATCCCTAGCACTGGAAAAAAATAAAAAATGAACTAAAAAATGAATATGGAAATGATATTTTTTGGCACTCCACTTAATTTATGGACGTTTTGCATATATTTACAAAAGCTACATGTGCCTTAGTGCATAACTGTTAATCTGACAATCAAACAGTGACCCAGGAGACATATTGAATAAAAGATAGATAGAAGCTTCTAAATCATGAAGCCAGTCAGAACGGTGACCAATTAGCTGTATTCTAAACGGTTTGTGAAAAGCTCTGTCAGTTTCAGACCACAGTTGAAAATAACTCCATAGATCTGATCGACTTATGTGCACCTAAAGGATTATTTCAGGAGGTGTAGCATCATGAAACAGATGATGAAAGCATGCCTGAGTCCTTCGTTGCCACATCTGATCCCTCAGTTCAGTTCCCCAGTTTAAACCAGTAACCAGATGTGTAGCTGCAATCATGCAAAGCGCGGGAACCACTGAATGGAGCAACGCTGACTCTGACTAAACAAGGAGCCTTGCAGACCCATGCATGCCCTTGTACAATTGTGGTTTAGAATGTAGGACATAGTACGGAGCTGGGTTTGACACTGTGGAGGTCTGCAGACTAGGGCTTAAATCACAATGATAACTGATCATCCTCATAAGCATGCTTCACGTGCCCATGAGATGACCTGCAAGAGACTAGCTGACATGTTGCTGTACTTAATTGTTTTGTATTTTTAATTGGAAGCTCCCGATTGACACTTGCGATTTAAAGTTGATGTACAATAGAGAATACAATTAATTAAGTTTATAAATGGCATTTGAATGCCTGCTAAGGCTATAAATTCAAATTGTTATATTTTAATAAGTCAAGAAGAATTTACTAATATTGTGTTAGCCTGTAAGTTTTGACTGGAAATGTAATGTGATTGAGAAAATATAAAATATTAGGCAAATGTATAAGTTAAAACTAGGAAATTTTGCACATGTACATGTGTATAGTATATAACACATGTGTGTATGCATGTTTGCCTGTGTATGTGAACGTGTACAGATGCCTATGCATGTGTGTATGCATGTGTGTGAAGGCCAGAGGTGGAAATCAGCATCTTCTCTATCACTGTCTATCTTGTTTACTGAGGCAGGATTTCCCATAGGCTGCACCCTTAGCCCTCCATGGAACATTTTTTACTTGCCCACATGAAGCACAGTTAGCATTGCAACTTACAACATATGACAAACACTAGTTCTTGGTTTCAGTTTTTACAACAGGGGCATGGACAGATTTAAGTTTGTACTTTATCCACAGTATAAGTTACTATGGATTTTTTGTTTGTTTTTTGGTTTGGTTTGGTTTGGGTTGGGTTGGGTTTTTTTGGTTTTTTGAGACTGGGTTTCTCTGTGTAGCCCTGACTGTCCTGGAACTTGCTCTGTAGATCAGGCTGCCGTCAAACTCAGAAATCCACCTGCCTCTGCCTCCCAAGCACTGGGATTAAAGGCGTGCGCCACCACTGCCCAATACTATGGGTATTTTTTTTTAATTTTTTAAAAATTTTATTCGATATATTTTTTATTTACATTTCAAATGATTTCCCCTTTTCTGGTCCCCCACTCCCCGAAAGTCACATAAGCCCCCTTCCCTCCCACTGTTCTCCCACGCATCCCTTCCCACTTCCCTGTTCTGGTTTTACCTTATACTGCTACACTGAGTCTTGCCAGAACCAGGGGCCACTCCTCCATTCTTCTTGTACCTCATTTGATGTGTGGATTATGTTTTGGGTATTCCAGTTTTCCAGGCTAATATCCACTTATTAGTGAGCGCATACCATGATTGATCTTTTGAGACTGGGTTACCTCACTTAGTATGATGTTCTCCAGCTCCATCCATTTGCCTAAGAATTTCATGAATTGATTGTTTCTAATGGCTGAATAGTACTCCATTGTGTATATATACCACATTTTTGCATCCATTCTTCTGTTGAGGGATACCTGGGTTCTTTCCAGCTTCTGGCTACTATAAATAGGGCTGCTATGAACATAGTGGAGCATATATCCTTATTACATGCTGGGGAATCCTCTGGGTATATGCCCAGGAGTGGTATAGCAGGATCTTTCGGAAGGGACATGCCCAGTTTTCTGAGGAACCGCCAGACTGATTTCCAGAGTGGTTGTACTAATTTGCAACCCCACCAGCAGTGGAGGAGTGTTCCTCTTTCTCCACATTCTCACCAACACCTGCGGTCTCCTGAGTTTTTAATCTTAGCCATTCTGACTGGTGTAAGGTGAAATCTCAGGGTTGTTTTGATTTGCATTTCCCTGATGACTAGTGAAGTGGAGCATTTTTTAAGATGTTTCTCCTCCATCCGAAGTTCTTCAGGTGAGAATTCTTTGTTTAACTCTGTATCCCATTTTTTAATAGGGTTATTTGGTTTTCTGGGGTCTAACTTCTTGAGTTCTTTGTATATATTGAATATTAGCCCTCTATCTGATGTAGGGTTGGTGAAGATCTTTTCCCAATTTGTTGGTTGCTGATTTGTCCTTTTGATGGTGTCCTTTGCTTTACAGAAACTTTGTAATTTTATGAGGTCCCATTTGTCAATTCTTGATCTTAGAGCATAAGCTATTGGTGTTCTGTTCAGGAACTTTCCCCCTGTACCGATGTCCTCAAGGGTCTTCCCTAGTTTCTTTTCTATTAGATTCAGAGTATCTGGCTTTATGTGGAGGTCCTTGATCCATTTGGAGTTGAGCTTAGTACAAGGAGACAAGGATGGATCAATTCGCATTCTTCTGCATGCTGACCTCCAGTTGAACCAGCACCATTTGTTGAAAAGGCTATCTTTTTTCCATTGGATGTTTTCAGCCCCTTTGTTGAGGATCAAGTGGCCATAGGTGTGTGGGTTCATTTCTGGATCTTCAATCCTGTTCCATTGATCTGCCTGCCTGTCACTGTACCAATACCATACAGTTTTTAACACTATTGCTCTGTAGTGTTGCTTGAAGTCAGGGATACTGATTCCCCCAGAATTTCTTTTATTGTTGAGAATAGTTTTAGCTATCCTGGGTTTTTTGTTATTCCAGATGAATTTGAGAATTGCTCTTTCTAACACTATGAAGAATTGAGTTGGGATTTTGATGGGTATTACATTGAATCTGTATATTGCTTTTGGCAAAATGGCCATTTTAACTATATTAATCCTGTCGATCCATGAGCATGGGAGGTTTTTCCATTTTTTGAGGTCTTCCTCTATTTCCTTCTTCAGATTCTTGAAGTTCTTGTCATACAGATCTTTCACATGTTTGGTAAGAGTCACCTTAAGGTACTTTATACTGTTTGTAGCTATTGTGAAGGGTGTCAGTTCCCTAATTTCTTTCTCAGCCTGCTTATCCTTGGAGTATAGGAAGGCTACTGATTTGCTTGAGTTGATTTTATAACCTGCCACTTTGCTGAAGTTGTTTATCAGCTGTAGGAGTTCTCTAGTGGAGTTTTTTGGATCACTTAGGTAGACTATCATATCATCTGCAAATAATGGTAGTTTGACTTCTTCCTTTCCAATTTGTATCCCTTTGACCTCCTTATGTTGTCTAATTGCTCGGGCTAGTACCTCAAGTACAATATTGAAAAGATAAGGAGAAAGTGGGCAGCCCTGTCTAGTCCCTGATTTTAGTGGGATTGCTTCAAGTTTCTCTCCATTTAGTTTGATGATGGATACCAGTTTGCTGTATATTGCTTTTACTATGTTTAGGTATGGGCCTTGAATTCCTGTTCTTTCCAAGACTTTAAGCATGAAAGGATGCTGAATTTTGTCAAATGCTTTTTCAGCATCCAATGAAATGGCCACGTGGTTTTTTTCTTTGAGTTTGTTTATGTAGTGGATTACATTGATGGATTTCCGTATATTGAACCAACCCTGCATCCCTGGAATAAAGCCTACTTCATCATGGTGGATGATAGTTTTTTATGTGTTCTTGGATTCGGTTGGCAAGAATTTTATTGAGTATTTTTGCATCGATGTTCATAAGGGAAATTGGTCTGAAGTTCTCTTTCTTTGTTGGATCTTTGTGTGGTTTTGGTATCATCATAATTGTGGCTTCATAGAAGGAATTGGGTAGTGTTCCTTCTGTTTCTATTTTGTGGAATAGTTTGAAGAGTATTGGTGTTAGGTCTTCTTTGAAGGTCTGATAGAATTCTGCACTGAAGCCATCTGGTCCTGTACTTTTTTTTGGTTGGAAGGCTTTCTATGACTCGTTCTATTTCTTTAGGGGTTATGGGACTGTTTAGATGATCTATTTGGTCCTGATTTAATTTTGGTATTTGGTATCTGCCTAGGAAATTGTCCATTTCCTCCAGATTCTCCAATTGTGTTGATTATAGGCTTTTGTAGTAAGATCTGCTGATTTTTTTAATTTCCTCAGTTTCTGTTGTAATATTCCCCTTTTCATTTCTAATTTTGTTAATTTGGATACTTTCTCTCTGCCCTTTGGTCAGTCTGGCTAAGGATCTATCTATCTTGCTGATTTTCTCAAAAAAAAAACAGCTTCTGGATTCATTGATTCTTTGTATGGTTCTCTTTATTTCCACTTGACTGATTTCAGCCCTGAGTTTGATGATTTCCTGTCTTCTACTCCTCCTGGATAAATTGGCTTCTTTTTGTTCCAGGGCATCCAGGTGTGTCTTTAAGTTGCTAGTGTATGCACTCTCCATTTTCTTTTTGTAGGCACTCAGGGCTATGAGTTTTCCTCTTAGCACTGCTTTCATTGTGTCCCAAAGATTTGGGTATGTTGTGCCTTCATTTTCATTAAATTCTAAAAGTCTCTGATTTCTTTCTTTATTTCTTCTTTGGCCAAGGTGTCATTGAGTGGATTATTGTTCAGCCTCCATGTGTATGTGGGCTTTCTGTCATTTTTGTTGCCATTGAAGACCACTCTTACTCCATAGTGATCCTATAGGAGGCATGAGATTAGTTTGATCTTTTTATATTTGTTGAGGACTGTCTTGTGACCAATTATATGGTCGATTTTGGAGAAGGTACCATGAGGTGCTGAGAAAAAGGTATATTCTTTTGTTTTAGGGTGAAATGTTCTATAAATATCAGTCAAGTTCAATTGGTCCAAAGCTTCAATTAGTTTTATTGTGTCCCTGTTTAGTTTCTGTTTTCCTGATCAGTCCATGAGAGTGGAGTGTTGAAGTCACCCACAATTATTGTGTTGGGTGAAATGTGTGCTTTGAGCTTTAGTAAAGTTTCTTTTATGAATGAGGGTGCCCTTGCATTTGGTGCATAGATGTTAAGAATTGAAAGTTCTTCTTGGCGGATTTTTCCTTTGACCAGCAAAAAGTGTCCTTCTGTATCTCTTTTGATGACTTTAGGTTGAACATCAATTTTATCTGATATTAGGATGGCTACTCTGGCTCGTTTCCTGAGACCATTGACTTGTAAAATTGTCTTCCAGCCTTTTACTCTAAGGTAGTTTTTGTCTTTGACAATGAGGTGTGTTTCCTGTATGCAGCAAAATGTAGGGTCCTGTTTCCTTATCCAGTCTGTTAGTCTATGTCTTTTTATTGGGGAGTTGAGTCCATTGACGTTAAGAGATATTAAGGAGTAGTGATTATTACTTCCTGTCGTTTTCGATGTTATTTTTACATTTGAGTGGTTATCTTCTTTTGGGTTTGTTGAAAGAAGATAACTATCTTGCTTTTTCCAGGGTGTCGTTTCTCTCCTCGTATTGGAGTTTTCCTCATATTATTCTTTGTAGAGCTGGGTTTGTAGAAAGATATTGTGTAAATTTGGTTTTGTCATGGAATATCTTGGTTTCTCCATCTATTGTGATTGAGAGTTTTGCTGGGTATAGTAGTCTTGCCTGACATTTGTGTTCTCTTAGAGTCTGCATGAGATCTGCCCAGGCTCTTCTAGCTTTCATGGTCTCTGGTGAGAAGTCTGGTGGGATTCTGATAGGTCTTCCTTTATATGTTACTTGGCCTTTTTCTCTTACTGCCTTTAATATTCTTTCTTTGTTTAGTACATTTGGGGTTTTGATTATTATGTGACGAGAGGTATTTCTGCTCAGGTCCAGTCTGTTTGGAGTTCTGTAGGCTTCTTGTATATTCATGGGCATCTCTCTCTTTAAGTTGGGAAAATTTTCTTCCATAATTTTGTTGAAGATATTTGCTGGCCCTTTCAGCTGTAAATCTTCACTCTCATCTATACCTATAATCCTTAGGTTTGGTCTTCTCATTGTGTCCTGGATTTCCTGGATATTCTAGGATACAAGCTTTTTGCATTTTGCATTTTGCATTTTCTTTGACTGTTGAGTCAATGGTT
The DNA here is from genome assembly GCF_947179515.1 of Apodemus sylvaticus. Lineage (NCBI taxonomy): Eukaryota > Metazoa > Chordata > Mammalia > Rodentia > Muridae > Apodemus > Apodemus sylvaticus. The sequence goes on along the minus strand of NC_067477.1, from coordinate 1,858,306 downwards.
TCTGTGGTATCTTCGGCATCTGAGATTCTTTCTTCCATCTCTTGTATTCTGTTGTTGATATTTGCATCTATGGCCCCTAATTTCTTCTCAAGGTTTTCTATCTCCAACGTAGTCTCCCTTTGTGATTTCTTAGTTGTTTCTACTTCTGATTTTAGATCCTGGATGGTTTTGCTTAGCTCCTTCACTTGCTTGTTTGTGTTTTCCTGTAATTCTTTAAGAGATTTTTGTGTTTCCTCTTTCATGACTTCTGCTGTTTGACTCACTTTCTCCTGCATTTCTTTAAGTTGTTTTTGTGTTTCTTCTTTATTGGCTTCTATCTCTTGAGTCTCATTCTCCTGAATTTCTTTAAGTGATTTTTGTGTTTCCATTATACGGGTTTCTAGCTTATTCATGTTCCCCTGTATTTCTTTAAGAGATTTATTTATGTCCTTTTTGTGTTCTTCTAGCAGCATCATGAACAGTGATTTTTAAATCCAAATCTTGTTTTTCTTGTGTGTTTGTGTAATCAGGACTTGCTGCTGTTGGAGAGTTTGGTTCAGATGCTGCTATATTGCCTAGGTTTCTGTTGGTAGCGTTCCTGCATTTGCCCTTTGCCATCTTGTTATTTCTGGCGTTAGTTGGTCTTGTCTCTGGCTGGTATTTGTGCCTCCTGTGAGGCTATATGGCTATTTCTGCAACACTGGATGGCTGGGTTTCCCCTGTTACAGATTGCTAATGCGCTGCCCTCCCCTTGGGTATCCTTACAGCCCTAGCGTGCCTTGTCCCAGGTTGTCTGTGTGAACCAGGTGGTACCAGTTTGTTCCTTCAGTGAGTGCTGATGGTCTCTGCTGCTGAGGGACCTTTTTCGAATGCAGGTCACTCTGCTGGGCAGCCTATCTCCCAACCGGGTTGGTGCACACAAGGCTAGCTTAGCTGCTGAGGCCCTGAGTCTAGGCAAGAGCCTGGCAGGCTAAGGCCCGAACAAAGTTCCCCTCGGGCTATGACTGTTAATTGGTTCTATCAGGTGGCCAGGATGGTGGAGTGTGCATGCCCTCCCTGAAAGTGCTGGGAGAGTCTGCTGGGCTAATAACCTCCTGGCTGGGTTGGCACACAGATGGCCCACCAAACAGCCCAGGGCCTGGGGTCATTCCAAGGCCTGTCTGTCTTATACCCTCGCTATGTTAGCCTCGGGCTATGACTCTTAGCTGACTTTGCCTGCTAGAACTCTCTGGCGTCCCGTAGTCAAAATGGCGGAGCGCGCGACTGCTGGGCAATCAACCTCCTGGCTGGGTTCGCACACCGATGGCCCCCTGAACAGCCCTGGGCCTGGGTGCAGACCAACACCCATCAGGCTTAGACCCCCCGCGATGTTGGCCTTGGGTTATGTTTGTGTTCCTCAGTCTGTCTGATCTCTCTGGCACCCGAGATCCAAGATGGCGGAGAGACTCTCGTAACTGACTGGCAGGAGGCAGAGTTCTGATGTGGCTTCTTGGTTCCACTGCTGATGGCCCTTCTGCTGGACCAGCTGCTGCCGCCGCCTATGGGTATTTTTAATAAAACTATTTAATTCACAAATCAATTAGCAAGAATTGCAATTTGAACTCAGATGTTCAGGGAAAGTTGTCTTTAATTAACTATAGTAAAAAGTTGCCTATTTTGATAGTTTCCAGTGGTTTAAGTTGCATATGAAGCCCTCTGTTGGACATTAGAAGATTCATTGAAATGCTATGCCCAGAAGTTACCAATTGGAAATGACACCATGACCAACATGTGGCCCTCTGAAGAAGCCAGCAGATTTTATGTTATCTTTTGCATTTAAATAGAGGAATGTATTGCATTCTAAATGACTATTTAATAAATGCATCATATTTAACATAGAAAATCATTAAGGAAAATGTAAGAAGCAAATATACTAGTAATTGTAATTTGCCAAAGCAACTTCTCCTACCACATTGACAACCCAGCTCTCGGTCTCTAAAAATAATTATATATATTTAAAGTGACAGGAGTAAATTGACATCCTGCTACATGGTTTGTCATGGGCTGCATCTAAAGTCCTTTCTTCCTTCCTTCCTTCCTTCCTTCCTTCCTTCCTTCCTTCCTTCCTTCCTTCCTTCCTTCTTCCCTTCTCTTACTTCTTTTCACCTTCTCCTTTTGCCATGACAGTGTACTTGTGTGTATATTTTACACATCAAGAAAGGAGAGCATCCATGAGATGGAACTCATTCCTGATACTGCTAGGGTGGTCAAGAAGCTGAAACTGAATAGTCTATGGGCCTAAGGGAAAACAAAACACTGTTGTTCTACTAAAGGAACATAGCAATAAAATAACTTGCGGGGGTGGGGGAAGGCGGAAGAGAAAGGAGGGAGAAGAGAAAGGAGGGGGAGAGAAGAGAGAGGAGAGGGACGAGAGAGGAGAGGAGAGGAGAGGAGAGGAGAGAGAGAGAGAGAGAGAGAGAGAGAGAGAGAGAGAGAGAGAGAGAGAGAGAGAGAGAGGGCCAATGCCTCTAGGTGGCTTTGAGAGCCTGTGATGTGATGTTAGTGAGAACAGGAGCAAACAGCTGCTCTCTGGAATCTGGCCTTTCCCACAAGCTATATCCATAGTCCCTCTGTGGAACATTCCTTACTTGATCACTAGAAAAACAATTATCATTGCAACTTACAGCATATGATAAACACTGACTACTTCTTGATTTCAGTTTACACAGCAGGGCCATGGACAGATTTCTTAATATTCTCCATCCACAAACTCCATACCTGGCAAATGAAGATGGCAATTAGTGCCTATCATGCTTGCTTGGACAATGACAGTTTACAGCTACAGCGTACAGGGCCTATTTTAAGACAACGTAATAATTCATAATTGGAAATGATCCTAAATTTGAAACTTCCAGTACAAGCATGAAGTGAAACCAAGAGTAGTAAGTCCACAGCTACTTCATGAGCAAGATGCAGGTAAGTCACAGACAAAGCAAAGAGCTCATAACATACAGGCAAATATTTCAAAATCCAAAATAGTCAAGTGCATTTCTGGTGCCACAGGCGTAATTATTTTAATGTTGACAATCCTAGGGTCGTCAGTACTGACCTCTGTTAAATCTCTCATTGGAGGCTCCTAACATCTCACACCTAAGATGAGCAAGACAGAATTCCTTGTCCTCTCACCCTCTGCTTTCAAGGTAATGCACTGTGGAGTTTGGGAAAGTGAGGCCACATCACAGTATGAAATTCAACATTGCTTGAGAGGCAGAATACCACAAGTTCAAACACAGCCTAGAGCACATAATAAAACAGTTCTGTCCTGTGTAAAACCAGAACGAACCGCCTGCCATTGCCACCAACCACAACCAACAGACACTGAAAGTCAGGAGTGCAAGCCAGTGGCAAGAATTGTAACTGAGTAAGCACACAGAATTATGTAAGAGTACCTTCTCATATGTGGCCAGAGCAAAATGATTTAAATGGAAAACTATAAAAATTTATAATCCAGAACTTTGATGCCTAGTCTTTGGGGGTCAGAAAAAGTCCTTTCAGTGAATGCTTCCCAGAAAAGCCTTTTGCTCTGCAAGGGACATCTTGTCCTTTTAAGAGAAAAATGAGCCTCCCTAAAGACCTCACAAAAAGAACCAAAGAAGACAACTCTCTCCAGATAAATACTCTGTACTCCTCACAGCCAGCAGCTTTGCAGAGCTTGATCCTGCCCCGCCCGTGCTCTGCCCCCACTTACGCTCTCCACCGAGACTCCCTGAGGAGCCACTGCTCTTACTTATCATTGTCCTGATACCCAGTGTCAGAACATGGTGGATTGTGCTGGAAGCACCATGCAATTACGTGGTCCTCTGTGCTCAAAAGTTACCTCACCTATTTCATCTCTATACTTTCCTAACTGGGGAAAAGAAACCCAAGATATAAGACATCAGTGGGAAATTGGCACCATGGATATTGGAGAACCAATGACACTATATTAAACTTCAAAATGAAAGAGGGCTCCTGAGGGCAAAATTCACTTGCTTCTACTTTCAAAGGTCAACAGGTAACAGTCTGCAGACTGCGGTGATTTTTCAAGTGGTCTGTAAATATGTCGTGTGTTTAGGAGTGAATGCTGTAACCTAATCATGTTGCTGACTATAAATTCGCAGCCATCATGGCTCTCTGTCTTCTGCCTCAGCACCTGCTCAGAAAGGAGACCGCAGTAGGTTTACAGCTAAACTAGACTGTCAGATGCTGCTGCTACTTTGTTGAATCTTTTAAACTTAATGAACATTTAAGCATATTTTAATGCATGCACGTGAAAATTATTTCAAGAAAATGTAGTTTTGAACACAAACATATTTTTTTTATTTTATGAGAATATCTAGCCTTACTCCATCCAGTAAGTTCAGTCATTGTTTTGTTGATAGCAGGATCAATCACTAAAAGAAAAGAAGATTAAGAATGATATTAAAAATGTAAGCAATCTATTTTGGTGTCAAATGAAATAGTTGAAATTCTTTGGTATCTGCTGTTTGGAAAATTCTAAAAATCAATGTATTTTTCACATAGTCATAAAAAGATTTTTCATAAAAATTAAGAAATCTCTTTTTATTGAACTTTGTTTTTTACTTATTCACTTTACATACTGCTCACTGCCTACCTCCCAGTCACCCCCTCCCAAAATCCTCTTATCCCCCCCATCCTCCATCCCCTTCTTTTCTGAGTATCCACCATCTGGGTATCCACCATCCTGAAACTTCAAGTCTAGGCACTTCCTCTCCCCCTGAGGCCAGACAAGGCAGCTTAGCTTGAAGAACATATCCCACATATACCAACAACTAACATGATAGCCCCATTCCAGTTGTTCGGGACCCATATGAAGACCAAGCTGCATATCTGCTACATATGTGCAGGGAGGCCTAGTTCCAGCATGTGTGTGTTCTTTAGTTGGTGGTTCAGACTTTGAGTGCCCCGAGGGTCCAGGTTAGCTAACTCTGTTGGCATTCCTGTTTTCCTGTGGAGTTCCTATCCCCTTTGGGGCCTGCAAACCTTCCTTCTATTCTTCTATAAGAGTCCCCAAGCTCCATCCAGTGTTTGGGTGTGGGTGTCTGTATCTGTCTGAGTCAGCTGCTGGGTGGAGTCTCTCAGAGAACATGTTCCTGTCTGCAAGCATAACAGAGTATCATTAATAGTGTTAGGGATTGGTGCCTGCCCATGGGAAGGGTCTTCAAGTTGGACCAGTTATTGGTTGGCTATTCCCTCAGTCTCTGTTTCATTCCCCAAGCCTGCATTTCTTGCAGACAGAATACATTTTGGGTCCAAAGTTTTGTTGGTGGGTTATTGTCTCTATCATTCCACTGGGGTTCCTGCCTGGCTACAGGGTGTGGCCTCTTCAGGTTCTATATCCCCAATGTAGTGAGTCACAATTTTAAAAAAATCAGTGACCTAATAGGGAAAGGGGGGCCCTTTAAGGAGTAAGGAGGGATGCAAATACAGAAGAAGAAGGGAAATGGGTAAAATAAGAAAGTCAGAAAACTCCAAGAAATCATAGTATTTTAGCTATTTACCAAAAACAAAAACAAGCAAACAAACAAAACTAAAGTATATGCGTCCCGTGTGTTTGTGTGTGTGTGTGTGTGTGTGTGTGTGTTTTTAATGAATTTTTCTCATCTGAGTGACAGTGTTCCCTTCAGGAGCCAAAACCTACCCAACAAATCCCCAACAGCAGGCATTACAAGCCCTCCTTTTGAGCTGCTGGCCAGGGCTAGCCAAGAGACTCCCAAAACATACAGTCTACTTCCTGTCACCCTTAGTTGCCTGTCAGAAATAGAAGGCAAGCCCCAGTCCTGAAGACATTATGAGTTCCAGACACAGGGCCCAGAGACCCCTCTGTTTAAACTGACTTTCTCTCGGGACAAGTTTTCATGGTACTGGAAGGCACCATGCACACTTTGTTATCCTAGCCAGCTTTAATACCTTTGAACCACACCAACAACCAGCATGGCACAATCACCCTGCGGGTACAGCAGTGGCATACATACCTTGGCTGTAACTAATAGCTCTCTGCTTGGACTTAAGGCCTACACAACAGGAAGGAAACCATGCCTGGTACTGGAAACCCAGCTAACTATTCAATTAATACTCAAGTGAAGTCAGAGTTACCGGAAGAGAATATACAACTATTCCCTTCCAACAGTCCCTATCATAATCCTTCACAACAGTCAATAAGCATTTGTCCTTATACCCACAGACCTCTCATCAAGGAAACTTGTCCTTGCAACAGGTGAAGACCACCATAGAAAACAGTACTCTACTATGCAACGTTTTTTTTTTGTTTTGTTTTGTTTTTGTTTTTGTTTTATTCGATATATTTTTTATTTACATTTCAAATGATTTCCCCTTTTCTAGACCCCCCACTCCCTGAAAGTCCCATAAGCCCCCTTCTCTCCCCCTGTCCTCCCACCCACCCCTTCCCACTTCCCTGTTCTGGTTTTGCCCTATACTGCTTCACTGAGTCTTTCCAGAACAAGGGGCCACTCCTCCGTTCTTCTTGTACCTCATTTGATGTGTGGATTATGTTTTGGATATTCCAGTTTTCTAGGTTATGCAACATTTTAAAGCCCGGCACCAATGGACATATCTACAAAACACTTCTATACCTAAGGCTCAGGGAACATTGAGGAAGAGGGGGCAGAGAGGTTGCAAGAGCCAGAGGATCAGATAATTTTCTGTGAGACTGTCAATCTCACAGTAATGTCAGAAGCCACACATATAAAAATCTCACTGACATCACTGCCCAATTGTGAGCTGAACAAGGACAGCACCAATGGACATGCCAAACTGGGCAAAAAGAGGCCAGGAAGCCTCAACCTTACACAAGGAACTGTAGGCAATGAGGCAAGCTGGGAATGGGAGAGGTGGCACTCCCCATGGAAGTGCCTACCAATTAGTTGTCTAGTGACAAACAGCCTTGAAAGCATGTGTGTGTGTGTGTACGTATACGCACATATATATGTTATATATATACATATATATGTATTATGTATTACATATCATATATATGTAATACTCTGTGGACAGAACAGGTTATATTTAAGAATGTGTATATACATTTATTTGTGTAAGAATAACTAGTGAAAAAAAAGAGGCCATGAATTTGAAGGACTATGGAGAGGAGTATAATACAGAAGGGCTTTCAGGCAGGAAAGTCAAAGGGGAAATGTTGTAATTATATGATAATCTCAAAAAAAAATATCCTGGCTCATCACTCTCTCTCATCACTCTCAACCTCTTGGCACTCTCACCTCTCTGCCCCTCTTGGGCTCTCCTCCCCTCCCCCCCCACATAGTCATGGTCGGCCTCTACTTCTCTTCTCTACTCTCTCTCTCTCTCTCTCTCTCTCTCTCTCTCTCTCTTTCTCTCTCTCTCTGCCTCTCTAACCCCCATCCTCTGCCCTGAATAAACTCTATTCTATAGCAATAAAAAAAGAAAGAATGAAAATCTTCAAAATAAAATTTAAAAAATATATAAAAATATAAAAAAGTACTATTTCAGTGCCTATGTTCTAAGCCATACAACTTAGACTTTTAAGAGAGCAATATTTAAATTGCATCGGTGTTTTTAAAATGTTGGATTAATATTAATAGAAAAAACAAATGATTTCCCTTTATTTGACATCAATAGCTTTGTTTTCTCTGATCAATGAAAAATGACCTTCATTTTATTAAAGATGTAGAATTCATAACCCTGTAGGTTGTTTGCCTAGGTCAATTCTCAGGTCATTATTTTTGGGACAGGAAACTCAAGAAGATAAGGGATTCTAATCATCAAGCAGTCTTAATGGATTGTATTAGTTGACAATGATATTTCCTGGTAATAATGCTTTTTTTTTTTTTACTTTTAAAAGTGGTTTTCTTCTAAAACGTAAAGATTTCTGCCCACCACAGTTCCAATGACCAGAGATGAGGGTTGTTATGAAAGGTTGAACATTTACCAACTGCAGTAGGGAGATCCTTGTTAGGTCAAGGCCAATTGACCTAATTACTTGGTTAGAGAGAAGACAAGAGTCAAAGCCATCGGCTGTATATGTGAGCAAGCTAGCTAATCACTCTCAGACAGACACAGCCTGCTGATAGCATCACCTGTAGGTGCATCCTCGCACTACCCCTAAACCTGTGCTATTAGCTATTGGGAAAGGAAACCTATAGCTTGCTAGATCCTGCCATAATGCTGGAACAGCACACTCTTGTATTTGTCTCATGAATCCATATTTACTAAAATTGTTGGCTTCCTTAAGGATGAACCCTGGAAACGTTGCAGCCTCCATGAATATTTGTTTCTGTGCCTCTGCACACAACACAGCTTGTTGCCTGCACAGCTTGACACAGGAATGTGCAGTGGAGAGGAGGCAGTAACAATAACCAGGGCAGATGAGAAGGGGAAGGCTAGAATTCATATCATGAAGCAAACCTTGACTGGCAAGTGAGCTGCCTGCTCTTATAAGTAAGGAAGAAAAGCTGTATTTAAAAATACATCACATAGAATTAACCTTTTAAACAATTTTAGAATCACTTTCCAGTGGCATTGAGGACATTCACAGATGTGTGGCTCCAGCATAATTTTTAGAACCTTCTAATCCTAACAGACTGGAACTCCCAGACCTTGCTATCCACCACTCTACTTCCCATCTGTGTGATACGTCATGTGAATAGAGTCAGACATCTTTCCTTTTGTGTCTAGCTTGCTTAACTTAGAACAACATTTTGAGATTGAACCACATTGTAGCATTTATAAAGTTTTATTGGAACAGAACCAGGCCCATTCATTTACATGTTACCCAGGGCTGCTTTCTCATTTAAACAACATAGATGTCTAATTGTGATCAAGGATTTATGGCCAGTGAAACCCAAGATACACCTCCTCTGACCCTTTTTGAAAGTCTAAAACTCTAGTTTAGGTTAATATTTTAAAAGCCTCTTTAAATTATTACTTGCCCGTGGCAATCTTAGCTTATTTCACAGCCTGAGAAATAGGATTAATGAACTGTTTATCACACTGTTGTCATTAATAAACAGTTTGAAATGCTAGGATTTAAGTTTTCTTTCCTTAGGCCTGGTTACAGTGAAAGAGGCCTCATTTTCACATCCTACCGGTACACATTTTACTTAATGAGGATGTGTGAGATCTGATTAGTGAGTCTTGGTGCAGAAAGTTCCAAAGCATAACAGACACTTATAGATACTGAAGTATCCAGTTTCCCCGTGCCTTTGTCCTTTTTATTATGCATTTGCTCAGATGGAGCTATAAAAGTAGATCTTACAAGTTTTTACTTAAATGAATAAAAGCAGATTAGTTCATTTTGTTGTGTTAATGTACAGGACTCTCTTTATTAGTGGCACTAAATTACATGTTGGCAAGTACAGACCGGACTGAAAACACCCCTCCCCCCACAGTTATCAGAGCAAGCAGGAAGGAAATTTTATGTAGTAGTTGTAAAAATGCAGATGCTGTAGTAGATAATTCGGGTTCCCATGAGGTCAAGTTTCTATGACTTTCTCCCCCCCCCCCCATTAAACACAGTGTGCCTGGGTAAACAGTCCAGATAAGACAGCACCTGTTTCACCACATCTGATGTAATGAGTAGAGTCAAAGAACACTTGATGGAGACCAGCAAGGTAATAACAACCAAACAATTGTATAGTGTTGAATTTGTGCCAAGGTTCTGAGATGTTGTATGCATCAGCCTGCTTGATACTCATGGCAAATATGTGGTCTAGGAAGTGTATGGTTATCTCTATGAAAACAAATATTTCTATTCTCAGTGTCAGGTTAGGGTATGGAGTGGTAACTAGCAACTTCAGTCTTCATTCTGCTCTGGCCGTCACTTTCTCTTGACTAATGTTCACAAGAGTCTGCTAATCCAGAGAGGTGCACATGACAGGAAGCATTCCCAACTCCCAAAAGAAGCCAGGAGCACACTCTCTTCCTCAGACTCAGATTCCTACTTGAGTCAGTCCCTCTAAGGTTGTTGCCATCTACCTTACACGACACCTGCATAATGGAGATGAATTCCCTTTCCCATCTTAACTTCTCCCATTTATTCCACTCCTTGTCTATTCATACACACACTTCACTTTGGTAACATCAGACACCTTGCAGTGCTTGGAATGGGTTCTCCCCCATATTATTTTAAACTCACTTTAAGCAAATTACTCAACTCTTTTTTTTTTTTATTTTTAAGACTTTTAGAAGCCATGCTGACACACAAGTAGCACAACATTAATAACAGTATGGCCACAAAGCTGTGTGCTCACCACCACTGTCTAGCTCCATAACATCAAGGTTCTAGAATATCAAGGTGCCTATTGAGGAAGCCCCACACCCATTAAAGAGGTTCTATGCGCTTTCCTCCACATCCTTGTAAGCCAAGATTTTATTTTCAGTCACCATGAATTTAATAGCTCTAGATATTTCACATATACGGTCTTTAGCTGTCTGATGCTGCAAACAGCCAAGACAGTCAACTCTGAGAGAAGAAAACGTTGTTGTGGAGTCTTTTGTGTCTGAAGGCTTCATTCCATGACTAGATGGCTTCCTTGCTTTTGAGTCTGTGTTGAGGCATTTTTACTCACAGCAGTTGTTGTGTTTTGTAAAAAGATAAGGAGAGAGAGAATATTTTTGGTGGATGGGTAGTCAGGTATTGGGGAAGGGGGTGCCTCTGATGTCCCATGCTGAGGCATTCCTTCCCTTTGAGGGACCAGCCTCTAAAATAGCATCAGTTATTTTTTGTGTAACTTATTGAGAGAATGGCCAGTGGTTTATACAGTGAGTGCAAAGTTTCACATACCTAGCATCATCACTATACAACAGTGACTGATCCAACCTTAAATGATCTTACACTTTAAAAATTGTAACCATCCCAGTTAGTGACTGTTAAGAGACACAGTAATTACTTAGTCTTTGGAACCCTGAGGCTGTACTTGTGATAATGAAGCAAAAGGCGGTGCTTGGTCCACAAGATAGCATAAAGAATCCTGGGAATCTGGCGTGTCTTGCTGCATCTGTTGGCAGCATGACCTCATCAAGTTACTTAACTTTCCACATGACCAGTTTCCCTGTTTACAGCAGGTTATAATAGCACCTATAGAGAAGTGTCAGTCTGCTGGAGGAAAGATGCAGGCCAAACACACACCCCTTATTTGATACAGTGCTTTATGTTGCCCAAGTTAGCTTCAAACTTGCAAGATAGCCAAAGATGACCTTGAAGCTATGATCTTTCAGCCTTAACCTCCAGAGTGTCAGGATTACAGACAGGTGTGTGCTACCATGTCCAATTATACAGGGCTAGCATGAAAGCCACAGCTTCAAACATGCTAGGCTAACTTTGCCAAATGAGTTATATCCACAGCCCAACTCCAGAACTTTACTTCATCCAATAGAGTGACTGTGGCAGAACCTAATGGTTATATGAATCTCTTCCTTTTCTGGCCTCAAGAAAAGAACTGCTACTTGACAGTGGCCATATTTCATTGTCCCCTTCTTCAGTGATTGAATGGTGGTTAGAGTTTAGAAAGAATAGTTATTTTGAGTGCCTCATGCTGATTGAAATAACTCACTTGGGAAGTATTTTTTAAAAGTCATTGGAGGAACCATAAAGTTTTCCTTTCCCTAGGGACCAGATCTTGACACTCACGAGGGAGCGTAGAAGATTGCTTTCTCTTGGAATTATGTACTATCACAAGGTGCCGCTTCCAAAGGAGGTGAAGGAACAGAGCTGCAGGCAGAAGGGCAGACCCTTGAGCAGACTCTATCCAGGCAAAAAATGCCTTGATTTATAGCATTTTGTACGCCTCTTTATCTGCTATTTCAGATCACACATTCCCTGGTGCCTAACACTGAAGGTATTTCTCCAGGAGTCAATTTATTGTGCCTCCTGGGTCCCAATAACTTCAGTTGCTTAGAGCAATCCCACAGAAGAGCACAAAATGGATTTGACATCTAGTAACCTGGATGGTTTAGCCTGTGCAAGAGTAGCTTTAAGCTGCAGTCTCTCACAGTGGTGGTTAATGACTAAGTGCTAACTACTTGTGGCTGCTGAGGTGCTGCGAGACCCAAGCAAAAAACTATGCCTCATCTGATGTGGTCTAGTGCTAAAGAGGACACGGTTGCACCAGATCCCTAGTAGGCTCCTTGTAAAGAGAGACCATTGCTTCCTCCCACACCAGCCCTCCACAGGGGATGCAAAGCTTGGTAGAACTTAAAACCAAGATCAGCTGATAGTTCAATTCATAGACAGGGTCTTATGTGCACCAGGCTGGCTGCAAAGCTACTATGTAGCAATGTTCCTGCCTTTACCTGGAAAGTGCTGGTATCTCAGACATGCACACCACACCTAGTTTATGCAGTGCTGAGAATCATACTGAGTGATGGGTTTGTTTCCCAATGTAATCATAAGTGGCAAGAACTCTACCAACTTAGCTGTTGCCAACCTCAGTTTTTAGCTATATCCCCTCAGTTTTTAATCTTGAACTGAGACAATCTCACGTGCTCTCAGGTGCTGATTCTCCTGCCTCCAGTTGGTACTAGTACTGGGTTTGCAGGTATGCAGTACTACACTGGGAATGAGTGAGTTCTTTACAAATGGAGAAATGTCACTGTACAAACCCCATAACGTCCATCATGTTAAATGGTCAATGTGCATAGTACAGTCTCACATGGTAACTCAGGCTACCTTACAAGTCACTAAGTAGTTGAAGGTGGCCTTGGCTTCAAGACAATCCTCCTGTTCCAGTTTCCTAAATGCTAGGATTACAGGCTAGAGCACTAAGTTCTAGGTAATGGGTTCAGACCACGTGACATTGTCTCAAATGGGGAGCTCATTCTTTTCACTTCCCTTTAAACTGAAGCTAGGAAACGATAAGAATCAGGGCCAGAATTTTGAATTTGTGTTAGAATTAGTAACTATTTGTGTGCCTACCTTTCTCTCACACTGTCAGCTCTATTGTTTTGTTGTAGTTAAATCATCAGAAAACCTGGTAGCATCTAGAATATGAAAGCAAAGAACTGAGAAAATGGCTGGGTGTGGTGGCACACATCTTTAACCTCAGCGTTTCAGGTGCAGGAGGATCTCTCTGGGTCTGAGGTCAGCCTGGTCTACATAGCCAGTACAAGGCCAGCACAAGCTACATCAAAAGGCCTTGTCTAAGAACAGCAACAACAACAAGACCCAGGAAACATAATATTGCAGAAAGACTACAAATCGTGGCTCCTCCAAGTGTCTCTTTAGATAACACAGGCACGATGAACGTCAAAGGGAAACAGTTCTGTTTGGAAGAGGCCGTCCTCTGTTCTTTGTGGTCTATGTTTCAGGCAGAGACAGATGTTAGTGAGTGAGTGCTTCACACACACTTGGTTCGTGCTCACACACACTTGGATTTATCTCATCCATTTGTCTCATCCAAGCAGATGTGATCTCCCTCTGTACTGAATTTAAATCTGCAGTTTAGCAGGGAAGTCACATGTGCATGCTTGAAAGCAGAAGGCAGATGGGATGATAGGAAGCGAACCAGGCCTCCTGGGGAAATGTCGGCTAAACCTTCACAGGGTTTTCCAAGTATATCTGAATAAGTGGAACATGCTCATCTCTAGGGGCAGCTTTTACATTGAATGAGTAGATGAGGTGGAGCTGTGATCGCGTTGAGAGAGAAGGCAGACATTCCAGGGAGAGGAGACAACACAAGACCCTAAGGTGAGGAGTAAATTTCTTTATCAAGGAAAATGCCCACAGCCATATGGGCAATCATCTAGTTATTGTTTTTAACCTTGAGGATCTCAGCCATCAACTCATAGGATTACTGTGTAGCCTTCTACTCTTCAAAGAAGGCCAGTGTTAAGCAGTGCTCAGTCACTGTGTTGCCTTCTTTCTTTTGTTCCCCAGAATGTCAACATTGTGACATTTAATAACTATCAGCTACTTAACTCACACCTCTACCACCAACCCCTGAGGTCCTGAGATGGCAAGGAAAGCAGATGAGCTTTGCTCTCCAGGCAGCCTGGGTGAAAAAGAGCCATGGCCTAACAAAGGGCAGGTCACTCCTGGCTTCAGAACCAGAAAGGGAACCAAACTATGACAGCCCCTCCTCCACCCAGTCCGTATCTTTCCCCCACCCTCTCTCAGTTGATCTTATCTCCTGCCCAAACTGCCTCTTTCAGGCTGTAATCCTTCCTAGGCCTTTCTTAAGGTCTCCTGTATTTCAACATTTAATTTTTCATTACTGTTATAAGAAGTATCATACACATACACACACACAATGAAGTTTACTATTTAAACCATTTTAGGTGTATAATTTAATGCCACTGATTACATTCACACTCCTCTGCAGCTGCTACCATAATCAGTTTTCCAGAATATTTTGATCATCCCAAACAGAACTATTTCAGAAATGAAATAATAGCTATCTTTCCCTTCCCTCACTGTACCTGGTAATCTCTGTTCTACTTGCTCTGACTATGAATTTACCTATGATTGGTAACTAGTAAAAGTGGAATTAGGTTTATTTCACTCACGTAACACCTAACTTCATTCACATTGTGGTATGCATTAGGATTCTCTTATTTTTCATGAGTGAATATTATTCCCTCATATAGTCATACAATGTGTTTACACTCCTTATGGAGATCTGGGATTGCTTGGTTATGTTTCCTCATCTCCACTGACTGGAACCCCTTGATGACAGCTGTCAAAAAAAAAAAAAAAGTCTTTTGAAAACATTACATCCCACACCCTGGGCCTGGAATAGATACTGTGACATAAGGAGGGTAACCTTGATTGGAGCAACATAAGAACACATATCCTAAATACTAGAGTCTTTCTGGTTGAGGCCAGAAGAGGCTGTCAGAGGCATCTGAACAGTAGAGTTCAATAGAGTCTGTCTATCCCGAAGGCATCCAAGGTGGTTCTACATGATAAACTTCAAGGAAATAGGAAATGCCCAGTTGCAAGGGTCTGGGTTCGAAAGAGAACCTAGATGAACCTGAAAAGGATTTGCCCTCAGGCCCCATGCTAAGATCCAAGCCCATGGACATCTGTCTTAGTTTGCCCTCTGAGCAGGGACTGAGGCACGATGACCAGGTCACACCACACCATACTCCCTCTGACTTGGAAAAGGGGGCTAACATATTGACATTGGTAAAGCCACTGAATTTAGGAGTCAGTACTTAGTTCTTCCATACTCCAAATATGTCAGTGCTCTGATGCCCAATATGCACTGTTCTTGGGGACTTCAAAAGCAGCCATTGTCATCTGAGCACAGAAGTCATCAGAATATGATTGTTCAACATTTAAATCTTAGCTGTTCTTAACTAAGGCTTAGGATGCAAAATGTCATTTGTTTATATCCTGTGTCTTGAGACTCAGAAAGCTGAGGCAGGAAAATTATGAGTTTGAGGTCTGTGTGGGCTATAAAATAAATTCAAAACCATCATGAAAAAACGTGTCAAGCCCTAGGGGTGTGGTTAAATGGTAGAGTTCTTGCCTGAGTATCATGAGGCCCTAGACTCAATTCCCAGTACTTCAAAATAGGAAAATCCTAAGCATGGCTTTTTCTTAATTAAGAGCAGCTAAGATTTAACCCTGGAACACTTACCTTATGATGGCGTCTGTGCTCAGATGATAAAGAAAGGCTGCTCTTGGAGTCTCCAAGAGCAGTGAGCAAGGGGCATCAAAGCATGTGGAGTTTGAAAGAACTCAGCAGAAGCAATTGTGTGTGATAGCTGTTGAAGCCATTTGGCTCAGTGTGTTCCAAGAATGCTTACTTGATAGCTCATCAGATTTTGAATAATTTAAGGAGACAGATAGACTTCTGAGATCTGATGAGGACCTGCACTGCTGTAATGATTAATATTGCGTGCCCAGTTGATGGGATCTAGGAATGTCTAGGGCCTGACTATGAGAGAATGACTAGATTGGATTAAACTGAGGTAGAAGACCCACTCTGAGTATGGCTATCACTCTTCCATGCCCTGGAGACTTGTTGCTCCATCCTTCCTCCCCACTCCTCCACAGTACTCCCAGGGCTCAGCCTAACATTTGGTTGTGGTACTCTGTATCTGCTTCCATCAGTTGCTGGATGCAGTTTCTCTGCTATCTTTGATGATGGTTCTGCTAGAGTCTTTCTTCTTCAAG
The DNA here is from genome assembly GCF_947179515.1 of Apodemus sylvaticus. Classification (NCBI taxonomy): domain Eukaryota; kingdom Metazoa; phylum Chordata; class Mammalia; order Rodentia; family Muridae; genus Apodemus; species Apodemus sylvaticus. The sequence goes on along the minus strand of NC_067477.1, from coordinate 1,842,171 downwards.
TTGCTTTTGTTTCAGTGGTGAGAAAATCAGCAACCAACAAATTGGGAAAAGATCTTCACCAACCCTACATCAGATAGAGGGCTAATATCCAATATATACAAAGAACTCAAGAAGTTAGACCCAAGAAAACCAAATAACCCTATTAAAAAATGGGGTACAGAGTTAAACAAAGAATTCGTACCTGAAGAACTTCGGATGGTGGAGAAACATCTTTAAAAATGCTCAACTTCATTAGTCATCAGGGAAATGCAAATCAAAACAACCCTGAGATTTCACCTTACACCAGTCAGAATGGCTAAGATTAAAAACTCAGGAGCCAGCAGGTGTTGGTGAGGATGTGGAAAAAGAGGAACACTCCTCCACTGCTGGTGGGGTTGCAAATTGGTACAACCACTCTGGAAATCAGTCTGGCGGTTCCTCAGAAAACTGGACTTGTCACTTCCGAAAGATCCTGCTATACCACTCCTGGGCATATACCCAGAGGAATCCCCAGCATGTAATAAGGATATATGCTCCACTATGTTCATAGCAGCCCTATTTATAATAGCCAGAAGCTGGAAAGAACCCAGGTATCCCTCAACAGAAGAATGGATGCAAAAAATGTGGTATATATACACAATGGAGTACTATTCAGCCATTAGAAACAATCAATTCATGAAATTCTTAGGCAAATGGATGGAGCTGGAGAACATCATACTAAGTGAGGTAATCCAGTCTCAAAAGATAAATCATGGTATGCACTCACTAATAAGTGGATATTAGCCTGGAAAACCGGAATACCCAAAATATAATCCACACATCAAATGAGGTACAAGAAGAACAGAGGAGTGGCCCCTGGTTCTGGAAAGACTCAGTGAAGCAGTATAAGGCAAAACCAGAACAGGGAAGTGGGAAGGGGTGGGTGGGAGAACAGGGGAAAGGAAGGGGGCTTATGTGACTTTTGGGAGGTAGGGGGCCAGAAAAGGGGAAATCATTTGAAATGTAAATAAAAAATATATCGAATAAAAACAAAAACAAAAACAAAAACAAAAAAAAGAAAAAAAAAAGAAAAAAAAGAAAAAAAAGAAAAAAAGAAAACCAAGACCACAGTTTAGACAGCAGTATGCTCACCTTGATGGGAAACGTCTTCATCAGCTAACTACAGCACTTAGTGACAAATTCAGATTTGATATGGACTTTAATCCTTATGCAAAACAGCTATATTACAGACTGAATAATAGGAATTCATTAGCTTTAAATATTAATATAGGAAATCAAATTGTTTTCTATTGCACATGAGCAATGAAACCCTACTTATGGAGGCAGGAGGCCATTAAAGCAAAAGAAGCATCAGAGCCCATTTGATGTTTTTAGAAATTCCCCAAAGCTCAAGCTGGGGGTGGAAATCTTTGTGGTCAGTAACATCCTTGACAAAGGTGCACAATCAGTATTGTCTGATACAGTCGCTTTGCCTAATAGGAAGCTGAGGTGACAAAGGCCAAGTTATTTGTTTAAGGTTACACAGTAGGTGCTGGAACCACCAAGCATGATTCAAACCACACTGAGCATCTGATGGGGTGGTTCCTGGAAGAGGCTCTGTTGGCTTCCCCACCCTCCTCCTCCACAGGAAGAGCTTGTGGGTGAGGAGGAGAGGAAGCGGTGCTTTAGAGCCTTTTGGGTTGCTGATGTCATCAGTAAATTCATCTTTAGTTTGCAAGCTCTGCCTTGAAGAGCAGTACCCTTCAGGACACTCTACCCTGTAGTACAGCGGGGGCTCTCTAGTGAGTCAAGTCTGGCCTAAAGATAAAAACAGCTGTCTTCCTGTGCTTGTGGAAGGAGTTTGGGCTCTCTGACAGATAGTTTTCTCTCTTTTCAAATGGAATAACAGCCATGTCTTTCTCGGGGTCCTATGAAAATGAAGTGAGGTCCACGTGGATAAAGCAATGCACATTTCACACGTGATATACTGGGCATTTGTCTCCCTAGCACTGTCAACACCCTAAACAGACATTCTCCACGGTTGAACTTGGGATGCAGTCTTACACAGCAGTCCTTGACAAAAACGCCCATCCTTAGGGGAAAAAAATTAGATGACAATAACAACAAAAGAAAAGTGAAAACCAAATCCATCACCACTCTAGCCAGGACCATAAGCATGCACCCTGTTTAGGAAGCACCCCATGCCTGTGTGTCTTCAAAGCCAGAAGCAGCTTCTTGTAGGAAAGCCACAGGGCCAGGCCTGGGCCCCTGAGCCTTGAAACACTCTGTGGTGCTTAGATGGACACAGGAAGTACAGCCACTGACTTCTCAGAGAAAGCATCAGGGCCGCTGAACAGAGTTGAAAGACCAGAGAGAGATAAGGTAAAGAACATTAAAGCCTTCAGTGTCAAAGACACTAGAACCCAGAGCTATGTGAACAGGCTTGAGAACTGCCCCCAGATCATGGTGCCAAACTCTGCTGACAGTATTTTTGAAGCCCCCTGACAATTGCCTAGACAGAATTGACACTTGATAGTATATAATCTGCCTAATAAATTTAATTGAAATTGTGACATTTTCAAAGTTATTTCTAGTATTTCAAATTAAGCTTTAAAGGGAAACTTCCCTTTGATTCGGCTAAATCACAATAATTGGTTTTAAAGCGAATAGAAACACACTGATTATCAATTAAGTCGATGGATTGATACAAATGCGGGCTTGCGTATTTGTTTCTAAGCTTTGCCCTTCTCCCTGATACTCCATACTTACTTCTATCAATCTAGTGATTAGAAAAACAAAGTTCTGATAGATGATGGAAATGTTACACAAACAAGCGCCATGCAGTGACGTCCACATGTGCCAAGTGTGGAGGCTCTGTTCATTTGAATGTGCTTGTCAGCACGAGAGTGCAGTAATTTTCATTATGAGCTTTTACTAACAATAAATACAGGCCCAGATTTAAGGGGAAACATGGCTTATTTCCTCGTCCCAGGGACCCCATTTGGCTGCATCTTGTGTCCATAACTCCCACATTCTGTTGCTGTGGTGAAAGCCAGCGACCTACAGAGTAATTAGTTTGGGTTTTGTCTACACAGCACCCACATAGGCAATTGGAAAGTGAAAAATTCAGCCAAATCATCAGGCTTTGTGTGTGGCAGTTCCCGCATGACTCTAAATAGCCAGTTAGTGCTTTTCTGTTTGGTGAAAAGAAAAAAATAAAAAAAGGCATTTTTCACTAATTGGTTCTTTCATCAGCATGTGGACCGCATTGTCAATAATTGGCCTAGGAGGGGTGAGCATGCTGGACTGTTGTTTTGCCATGTGATGGGGAAGAGAAGAAAGAGAAACAGGGAAAGGAATTGATCTGCAGGTGAATGGAGGAAGGACTACTTAAAGGTGAGAAATGGAGGAACTCGGGAGGCATGGTGACTTAAGGTTCACCACAGGTCAGCAGTCTTTGCATTTATGCACGGTCATCTGTTCTATACCCAGCACCAACTCTGGAAGGCTTAGGCAACACAGCTCCCTGAAGGTTGGGTGAGGCACCATTGCCTGGGGTCATCCCAGAGTTTCTCACTCTGAAATGGAGGCTGGCTTCAGTTCTTTGGTTTCTACAGATTGCTAGGTTCTACTGGAGAACCTGCTCTCAGGGCTGTGCTCTGAGAACCAGTGACCCAGAGAAATTACTTTTAAGAAAAAGAAATGAGGAGCAGAGGTTAACATTGAGGCCACATTTCTTGAGTGGGGAGTAGGCCTGAGATCAAAACCCATCTCTCACCCGAGTGGTGGTGGTGCAAGCCTTTAATCCCAGCACTCTGGAGGGAGAGGCAAGTAGAACTCTAAGGCCTACCTGGTCTATGGAGTGAGTTTCAGGATGTCAGGGCTACAAAGAAACCCTGTCTTGAAAAATCAAAACAAATCAAGACAACAACAACAACTCTCATCTCTCTAATTCATAGCCCATTGCTTCTACTCCAGAGGGAATTGTGGGAGTTAAAAGGGACCTCACTACATGGACACTGAGAATGTCACACAGATCTACTCTGGGATCTATGAATCCATTCTTTGCCTTCTCGGTTTCTTGCCCACCAAAACATAAAGTGTTCTTGTCTCACAGGAATCCATCCTCGTCCCTTTCTTTGGACTACTGCTATTTTGGTATGTGAACAGATGTGTGTTTTTTCTAGTGTAGTGGTCCCTTTCCATCCATTAGGGAATTGGTTCCAGATCCTCATAGATATCATCAAAACTGCAGCTGCTAAGGCTTGTATATATAAAAAAAAATGCTGTCACTTTGGTAAATAGTTTCTACATGATTTCTTGTATAATTTAAATAATCTCTAGATTATGCATAATGCCCAATACAATATAAATACTTTGCAGACAGCAATATTGCTTTGTTTAAGAAATAACGGCAAGAAAAAAAAGTGCATTCCAGTCCAGATCAATTCTTTCTTTATTATATTTTTTTACATGAAGTTGGTTCATTTGCAGATGTGGAAGCCAGGGATATGGAAAGCTAGCTGTATTTCATGAGTGTCTCTCCATGATGAGAACATACTCAGTGCACCCCCTTCCTTCATGATGTGCAGAAACAGAGGTATCAGAGAAAAAGTAATCTAATTCTTTGTTGTTAAATCCCCAAAGCCAAATTTAAGATGTAAAATCATAATGTAAAAATTGGTTTGAAGGCAGGGGCTCAGTCAGTAAGTTGCTTACCTGAGTCTGATTCCTAGAACTGAAGTATAAGAAGCAAAGCATGGTGGTGCACACTTATAACCCAGTGCCAGGGAAGTGGAGACAGGCAGATCACTGGGGCTCACTGGTCAGCCAACCTAGTCTACTTGGTGAGCTCCAGGCCAATAAAAAGTATGACTTGAAAGGCAAGATGGAGGAGACAGATGAAAGACAACAGCAAGGCAGATGACTTCCATAGGCATGTGCATACATGCTTAGACGCGTGCATGCACGCACACGTGCACACACACACACACACACACATACACACATTTAGGCATCTACATGTCAACTGCTTATTTTCTGCCCCCTACTTACTGCATGAAGACAACTTAGTCAGACAAAGTGAGCAGGAGAGAAGAGCAATCAAGTGGACATGCTCTGGAAGAAGAGCTGGATTTGGAAAGGATCACCTGAACTGAGTGTAGTCAGTGCACAGTGCCCATTCATCCATTATTCTTGCAGACACAGGAACCATCACCTGCAAGACAAAGGAAGAGTCTTAGTGACTCAGACCACATCTCCAAAGTGACAGGTTAATTGTGCTTCCCTCAATGACCAACTTTATTGTTAACAGAAAGAGAGACCCCATTGTCCTCCTGCATTCCTGCTCTCATCCTAACTCCCGCATACCAAGGAACAGTAGCTTCCATCCAACACTCCTAAGCCAGTATGGGACCTTTCAAGCCCTCTGACAGCTGCAGGAATGGAGCTCTTCCTACCTTGGAATCTAAACTTCTCTGCCTTCTCTGTACACACAGTACTGTCCAGTACATACTTCACATGTTACATGGCAACCAGCTGTTAGTGTGTGTCCACATCTGTATATGGAGGGGATGCTCTGTGTGTGTGTGTGAGTGTGTGTGTGTGTAACTCAGGCTGATGTCAATGTTTTCTTCAACCACTCTCCACATTATCTTTTGAGTCGTCTTTTGCTGAACTCAGAGCATGCTGATTCAACACGACTGGCTAGCCAGGGAACTCTGGGATTCTATTCTTTCCTGCAGTGGAACCTCGATGGGCTCCAGGTCTGAACTCAGGTTCTCATATATGTGTGGAAAGCACATTGCTGACTGAGCCCTCTACCCAGATGGGTAACTGAGTTCTTTACATAATTTCTTTCCTCTTTAGACTCAGGTTTTCCAGAAGAGCCTATTCATCTTTTATACCCAGAATATGCACAAAATAGTGGCCAAGACACATAGATATTTGATACGTTCTTGCTCAATAGAAAAGCAAAGCCAAACCAAACTCCCAAACCTACAAAAAGCAGACATGAATGAAAACAAACATATTTTAGTCATGTGTAGAATTATCTCATGGTGGTTTTAACTTGAATTTCCCTAATAACTAATGATGTTTAGCATCATTCTGTGTGTTTATTTGCTGTGCCTATATTTCTTCAAAATGTCAGTTTGAGCTTTTAAAAACCTTAACCTGTCATTTCCACATTAGTTTGCTCACAACCACCTATGATTCCATTTCCAAGGGGTTGTCCCATGCTGCTTCTGGCACCTGTGGCTACTGCATGTATGTGGTGCACATATAGACATATGCTTACACAATTGGGCACACACAAAATAAAATATTAAAATATTTAAAATCTGTATCATTTTTATTAGTTAAAAGGCTTCTAAATCCTGAACATTGAACCAGCCAACTTCTGGTGATGCTTTTTCAATGGTCCTTTTCATATTACACCTTTATTTTGTAGTGGCCTAAAACCCACTCTGTAGACCAGGCTGGTTTTGAACTCACAGACATCTTCCTGCCTCTGCCTCCTGAATGTTTGGATTAAAAGTGTGCATCACCACAGCTTCTGATATTTATTTTAACTTCTTTGACTCATGGGTTGTTTCCAAGCTGCAGATTGCTGAGGGGTTGTTAATGTTGGGCTTTGCGGCTTCTGCTGCATTCTAATTTAATTCAGTTGGAGAACTCTGGTTACATTTAATTGGAAAAAGATACTGTGCAAGATTTCAGTATTTTCAACTCTGCCTATGGTCTGCCTTGGTAAAAAACTCCCTAGGCACTTGAAAGGAGAGACACAGAAATATCAGTTAGCTTTCTGTTTTGTTTTTTGTTTGTTTGGTTTTTTTTCCTGATTATTCTATCAGTCACTAGGAACCATGTAAAGTCAATTATGGCCACATACACATATATGTATATATTTGTGTGTTTATGCGCTTTTAAATGCTGGTGTGTGTGTGTGTGTATGTGTGTATGTGTGCATGTACATACACAAACATATATTTTCCTGTGAGTGTTAAACCCAGGGGTCAACCTCAAGTACTGGTCACCTTTATTTTGAGACAGAATTTCTCCCTGGCCTGGCACTCACCAAGTAGGCTAGTTTTGGCTGGTCAGAGGGCCCTTGAAAGCCACCTGTCTCTGTCTCCCTAGAATCTAAGAATCTAAATTCTTAGAATTTAGGATGTTTTCTTAGAGACAGTAATTAAATTTCCCCTTTTCTTTTAAAATTCAGTCTGCTGTTCTTATTTATTTATTTATTTACTTACTTATTTATTTATTGTTTCGGGATTGTGTTTTAGGACCCAGGCATGCTTTGATCACTGAGCCCCTCCCCCACATCCAACCTCAACTTTAGAAAGAATATAGTTCTTTTCCTCACATCCAAAGCAATTGGCAGCATGGTTTATCAATCCTGCCATTTGCTATTTGTTTTTCTTTTTTATCGCACGAATTATCTTTTCTCTTTTAAATCTAATTCTTCTTACATTTTACTACATTATCTTTATCTCTTGATTGGTATTCCATCTTTCTATGGCTTTTGGATGTTGTTTTTAGCAATTTCTTTAGGGATTAGGACATAATTCTTTATCACAGTTTATTTTAAATTAATATTGAAGTATTTTGAAAACTGTAGAGATTTTTGAAATAGCACATTTCCTTTAATTCTCTTGCTCTTAGTCACATTTATGTATGATATAAACACATTATTATAATTAGCTTTAATTGTCAACTTGACATTGTCTAAAGTCACCTAAGTCTGAAATTCCATTGAGGCATTGCCTAGATCAGATTGGCTTGGGAGCTTACATTGATTGTTAATTGATGCAGCAGTATCTAACCCACTGTGGGCAGCACCATTCCTTAGACAAGCAGTTCTAGGACATATTAAAATCTAGCTGAGCATGAGACTGTTAGCAAGTCAGCAAACAGCTTCCCTCCACCATCTCTGCCTCAAGTTTCTGCTTGAGTTCCTGCTTGACTTTTCACAGTGATGGGCTGTCAGATGAACTAAAACCATTACTATTCTAAGTTGCTTATCGATCATGGTGTTTGTCTTAACAACAGAATATAACTAGAACAGAAATAGATATATTATTATAATTTGTGCTTAAAATAGTTCCATATATTTAAAAATTAGAAAAGATTTGTTATGGCTAAATTGTGATACATTGAAGTTTAAATCTTGATACTTTAGAACATATAGTTCAAGTCCTTAAATGAGGCAATTAAGATAAGATGAAGTTATTTGGGTGGTTCCTAAGCCAGCATGAACGTTTATAAGGACAGGAAACCCACATACACAGAAAGCAGACCATGTAGACACATGAGGGAGAGGATAGTCATTTTCTATCACCACAAACCAATCCTGTTAAACCATCATCATGAACTTTGGGCCCAGAACTATAAGAAATGTCTGATCCTGTCAGAAAAGCCTCCCAACCTATGGTAGTTTGTTTTGCCAGCCCTCTCTGACACAGCTCCTATGTTTACCCCACCTATCTGCTATCTCTGGGTTTGATATTTCTTCCTGGTAGCGCTGGGGCATGTCACACAGGTGACATGTGCTAAGCCTCACTCCCCACTTCTCCTCATCTCCTTGATGGATCCTAGTGGCACCCAATGTTATTTCTGCTCAGCATGAAAATTGCTTTAGCTTTTCTTCTGGTGTAAATGCACTTATGTTAAATTTATTTTTTGTTTATATAAGTGTGTCTTTATTTTCTCTTCACTGTGGGAGTAAGTTGTTGCTGGCTGTTGAACTCTTAAAGAGAAGCACATTAAATATATATTTACACCATTTTTCTGGATTTGATTCAGAACGAACAAATCACTTATCTGTCATTATTTCCCTGGTGAGATTTATCTCTTACTTTGTTTCTGTGTGTTTGTGTGCATGTGTGTACATGTATGTGTGTGTGTGTGTATATGTATCTGTATGCGTGTGTGTGCATGGTATATGCATGTGTGAATATGTGTGTATGTGTGAACATGTGTGCATGTGTGTATGATGTTTGTGTATGGTGTATATAAGTACATTGTGTATGTGTGGGCATGATATATGCATGCACAGTGTGTGTGCAGATGTGTGTGTATGGTGTATACATGTGTTGGCATATGTGTGTGTTCATATGTGAGGGTGATATGTATGTATATGATATGTACATATGATATGTATATATGGTATATATATGTGCATTGTGTGTTCATGGGTTGTATGTATGATATCTATGTATGGTATATATATGTGCATTGTACATGTGCATGGTGTGTGTATGCGTGGGCACTTTTGTGTACATACAGATGTGTATACAGAGACCCCCCCACATACATGCAGTTTAAGATAACAATAAGTCTAAAGAATAAAAGAATCAATGGAAAGTAAAATAAGGGCAAGCAGATGATTGGCAGCCACAGACTTCAAAGATGTAAGCAGATAAAATGATGATAGAAGACAAATGAAAGATAATAGATAGATGATAAGCAGGCTATAGATGATAGATTATAGATAGATAGACAGACAATAAACAGATAGAAGCTAGATGATAGATAGATTGATTGATGATAGATAGACACATGATTTATGATAGATAGATGATAGATAGGTAGATGATAGATAGAAGCTAGATTATAGATAGATAGGTAGATGGATAGATAGATAGATAGATGATAGATAGACACATGATTGAAGATAGATGATAGATGGGTAGATGATAGATAGAAGATAGATGATAGACACATGATTGATGATAGATAGATGATAGGTAGGTAGATGATAGATAGATAGATAGATAGATAGATAGATAGATGATAGATGATTAGATAGATGATAGAAGATGGGTGGGTAGATGGATAGCTAGTGAGCTAGCTAGGTTATAGGTAGGTGATAAACAGTAGATGATTGACAGATGATAGATTATTGAAAGATGATATAGATAGATGGATATATAGATGATAGACAGATGATAGATGAATAGATGATAGAAGATGGATGGTAGATGGTTGGATAGATAGATAGATAGATAATAGGTGATAGATGATAGATAGATTAAATAGATATATAGACTGATGGATAGATAGATGACAGAAGATAGATGGATGGATAGATTGATAGATAGATAGATGACAATAGATGATATATGACTGATATATAGATGATAGATATAGATGATGGATAGATGACAGATTATACAAATATATAGAAGGATATATATATATACATATATGTGAAATATATTTTTTCTTTTTTTATTGATATATTTTTTATTTACAAATATAAATGATTTCCCCTTTTCTGGGTCCCCACTCCCCGAAAGTCCCATAAGCCCTCTTCCCTCCCCCTGTTCCTCCATTTACCCCTTCCCGCTTCCCTGTTCTGATATTCCCCTATACTCTTGCACTGAGTCTTTCCAGAACCAGGGGTCACTCCTCCATTCTTTTTCGACATCATTTAATATGTGGATTATGTCTTGGGTATTCAAAGTTTCTAGGCTGATATCCACTTATCAGTGAGTGCATACCATGATTTATCTTTTGAGATTGGGTTACCTCACTTAGTATGATGTTCTCCAGCTCCATCCATTTGTCTAAGAATTTCATGAATTCATCGTTTCTAATGGCTGAATAGTACTCCATTGTGTAAATATACCACAGTTTTTGTATCCATTCCTCCACTGAAGGACACCTGGGTTCTTTCCAGCTTCTGGCTACTACAAATAGGGCTGTTATGAACATAGTGGAGCATGTGTCCTTATTGCATGCTGAAGAATCCTCTGGGTATATGCCCAGGAGTGGTATAACAGGGTCCTCAGGAAGTGTCATGCCCAGTTTTCTGAGGAACTGCCAGACTGATTTCCAAAGTGGTTGCACCATCTTGCAATCCCACCAGCAGTGGAGGAGTGTTCCTCTTTCTCCACATCCTCACCAACACCTGCTGTCTCCTGAGTTTTTTACCTTAGCCATTCTGACTGGTGTGAGGTGAAATCTCAGGGTTGTTTTGATTTGCATTTCCCTAATGATTAATGATGTTGAACATTTCTTAAGGTGTTTCTCAGCTCTCCGAAGTTCTTCATGTGAAAATTCTTTGTTTAGCTCCGTACCCCATTTTTTAATGGGGTTATTTGGTTCTCTGGGTTCTAACTTCTTGAGTTCTTTGTATATATTAGATATTAGCCCTCTGTCGGATTTAGGGTTGGTTAAGATCCTTTCCCAATCTGTTGGTTGACGGTTTGTCCTTTTGACAGTGTCCTTTGCCTTACAGAAACATTGTAGTTTTATGAGGTCCCATTTGTCAATTCTTGATCTTAGAGCATAAGCTATTGGTGTTCTATTCAGGAACTTTCCCCTGTGCCCATGTCCTCAAGGGTCTTCCCCAGTTTCTTTTCTATTAGTTTCAGTGTGTCAGGTTTTATGTGGAGGTTTGGAGTTGAGCTTAGTACAAAGAGGTAAGAATAGATCTATTCGCATTCTTCTGCATACTGACCTCCAATTGAACCAGCACCATTTGTTGAAAAGACTATCTTTTTTCCACTGGATGCTTTCAGCTCCTTTGTTGAAGATCAAGTGACCATAGGTGTGTGGGTTCATTTCTGGGTCTTCAATCCTATTCCATTGATCGGCTTGCCTGACATTGTACCAATACCATGCAATTTTTATCACTATTGCTCTGTAGTAAAGTTTAAAGTCTGGGATATTGAATCCCCCTGAAGTTCTTTTACTGTTGAGAATAGTTTTAGCTATCCTGGGTTTTTTGTTATTCCAGATGAATTTGAGAATTGCTCTTTCTAGCTCTATGAAGAACTGGGTTGGGATTTTTATGGGGATAGCATTGAATCTGTAGATTGCCTTTGGCAAGATGGCCATTTTAACTATATTAATCCTGCCAATCCATGAGCATGGAAGATTTTTCCATTTTCTGAGATCTTCTTCAATTTCCTTCTTCAAAGATCTGAAGTTCTTGTCATATAGGTCTTTCACTTGTTTAGTTAGAGTCACCCCAAGATACTTTATGCTGTTTGTAGCTATTGTGAAGGGAGTCATTTCCCTAATTTTTTTCTCAGTCTGCTTATCCTTTGAATATATAAAGGCTACTGATTTGCTTGCATTGATTTTGTAGCCAGCCACTTTGCTGAAGTTGTTTATCAGCTGTAGGAGTTCTCTAGTAGAGTTTTTGGGGTCACTTAAGTATACTATCATATCATCTGCAAATAGTGATAGTTTGATTTCTTCCTTTCCAATTTGTATCCCTTTGGCCTCCTTATGTTGTCTAATTGGTCTAGCTAGAACTTCAAGAACTATATTGAAAAGATATGGAGAGAGGAGGCAGCCTTGTCTAGTCACTGATTTTAGTGTGAAATATATTTAAAAATCAAACAAAATATGTTTCTTAGGGTTATTACTGATGTGATAAAACACCATGACAAAAGGCAACTTGGGGAAGGAAGGGTTTATTTCACCCACAGTTTCACACAACAGTTCATTATCCAAATCAGTGTGGGCAGGAACTCAAGCAGGGCAGGAACCTGGAGGCAGGAGCTCATGCAGAGATTGTGGAAGGATGCTGTTTACTGGCTTACTCCTGTGACTGGCTCAGCCTGCTTTCTTATAGAACTCAGAACCACCAGCACAGGAATGGCACCACCCACAATGCCCTACAGCTGAATCTTATGGAGGCATTTTCTCAGCTGAGGCTCCCTCCTCCCTGATGACTCTAGCATGTGTCAAGTTGACATAAAATTAGCCAACACAACATGGTACCAAGGAATAAAAACCTATTCACAAGAAAAATTGAAATTCTACAGCTAAAATTTATAACAAGAAATGACATTACTGGCAGTGAACATACATTTTTTTAAAGAATGAATAACCACTTAAAGCCAATAGAAATTACCTGATTCGAAGAAGATAAAAAGAAATCAAAGAACAAATGAACAGATCCTTTGCATCCACAGAGAAAAGCCAACACTTCAACTTAAGAATGACTTCATGAAATTCTTAGGCAAATGGATGGAACTAGAAAATATCATCCTGAGTGAGGTAACCCAATCACAAAAGAACACACATGGTATGCACTCACTGATAAGTGGATATTAGTGCAAAGGCTTGGAATACCCGATAGACAATTCACTGACCATATGATGCTCAAGAAAAAGAAAGACCAAAATGTGGGTGTTTCAATCTTTCCTAGAAAGAGGAACAAAATAATCACAGGAGGTAGAGGGTGGGAAGGACTTAGGAGGAAGAGAGGAAAAGGGGCCGGGGAAGGGGAAAGGATTAGGTATGGGTGGAGATGGGGATGATATACAGAGGGTCAGGAATTTGAACAGAGGTGTGTAGCAATGGGAGATGGGGAACTGAAAGTAGCTACCAGCAAGTCCAAGATGCCAGGAAAGCACGAGGCTCCCAGAACCCAATAGGAATGAGATTGGCTGAAATGCCTAACAAAGAGGAAGGAGAACCTGTAGAGACCATGTCCAGAGGTTAGGTTAGGGGATGGAGCCACCCACTCATCTCCAAAATTTTTAACCCAGAATAATTCCTGTCTAAAGGAAATGTGGGGACAAAGTATGGAGCTGTGCCTGAAGGAAAAGCCATCCAGACTCTGCCCAACCTGGGGATCCAGCCCATAGACAGTCACCAAACCCAGATACTATTGCGGATGTCAAGAAGTGCTTGCTGACAGGACACTGTTATGGTTGTCTCCTGAGAGGCTCTGCCAGAGCCTGACAAATACAGAGGCAGATGCTCACAGTCAACCATTGGACTGAGCATGGGGACCCCAATGGAAGAGTTAGAGAAAGGACTGAAGGAACTGAAGGGGTTTGCAGCCCCATAGGAAGAACAACAATATGAACCAAACAGTATCCCCAGAGCTCCCAAGGATTAAACCACCAACCAAAGAGTGCACAGGGTGTACCCATGTCTCTAGCTGCAGCATATGTAGCAGAGGATAGCCTTGTCAGTCATCAATAGAAGGAGAAGCCCTTGGCCCTGTGATGGCTTGATTTCCCAGTGTAGGGGAATGCCAGGGCAGTGAGGTGGGAGTGTGTGGGTGAGGGGGAGAGAGCATCCTCATAGATGCAGGGGGGTAGGGGATGGGATGGGGGTTCCCAAGGGGAAATTGAAAAAGGGGATAACATTTGAAATATAAATATATGAAATATCCAATTAAAAATAAATAGATAAATAGATAGATGATAGATAGATAGATAGATAGATAGATAAAAGTGTCCCAAAAAAACAAAAGAAAGAAAATGTTAGAAAAATAATTTTATAGAAAATCTAATAGGCAAAGAGTTCAACAAATGCAAGGCAGAATAAATATAAAACCATTCTAAAATTACCATAGATTGCTAAAAGCTAAGACAAAAGTTCAGAAGCCAAGTTATATAACCAAAGTCAGCGATATGGCAGTGTGTAAAACACCTGCTATACAGAGTGAGGAGTTCAATCCTCATCAGACACAGTAATGTGCAGCTCTCATCCTAGTGTAAACAGAAGAGTCCCCCGGAGCTTGTGCTACCCTGTTTTACACAGTGGTGAACAAGAAAGGCTCTATCTCAAACAAGATATAACATGGGGACCAACACTCAAGGATATCCTGTTCTCCATATGCACATTGTGTCATATGCACATACACGTACATTCACTTTCTCACACAAAAACCATAAACACCATGCACATGCACATAATGCACATATACCATACACATATCACACACAGACATCATGTACACACATATCTTGCCCACTCACAGGCGATGGCTGACATGTTTTTATCTCATGGAGATTCTAACTCTGAACTCCACAATTTCTCTACCCAGCTCACTAGGTCCCCACTGGAAAGTCACTACCACACCATCATCCACAGCTTATGTGGATAACCTCAGGCAAACCCACATTTGGCCATCATACCGTTCTCTCTTGAACCCAGATTAACCGCTGCATGAGGGAAAATGCATCACAAACTTAGTTCAGAAACAATGGTATCTCAATCTCTGGGCGCAACAACTAAAACCTAATCTTGTAAGCCTTATTAAAATCTGATCCCTCTTTGTGGATTTGCCATGATACTAGGAAACCCTAGCAGCTACATCTTACCCTTCTGCTGTCCTGGTTCCTAACTCTCTCTTGCTTCCTCTCTTCCCCCCCACCCCCCCCCACCCCCCCACTCCACCCCCATCCAACCCAGAAGTCCCACCTACTTGCTCAGTGATTGGCTTCTTTATTCATTAGAGGACTGGTTCATAAGAACAGCACCAGGCCCATCCACAACAATAATATCATAGCAAGATGTCCACAAGGGTGCAATGGTGTCACTTACATCACAGCAAGATATCCATGAGGATGCAATACTGGCACTTAAATCATAGCAAGATATCCACAAGGGTACGATGGTGGCACTTATATCACATCAAGATATACACAAGGGTGCAATGGTGGCACTTGTATCATGGTGGTAACCAACAGCCAGCTAGTTGGACCTGAGGCCAACTCAGTAGGAGGGAATTCATTCCTGGTAGTGTAAACCTTGTCAACTACCTACAGTTGATAAAGTTGTAGGTAGGACTGAGAGGAGACTCTACTATTGCCACTTTCCTAAACTAGTATTTTCAATAATTATATTTTATTTCATGTGTCAGGGTGTTTTCCTGCATGTATATTCCCACACCATGTACACGCCTAAGAGCAACTATGTGGGTGCTGGAAATTGAAAGAGCATCTGGTACTCTTAATCACTGGACTGTCTCTCCAGGCCCTAACTACCTATCTTACACTCACAGATAAGTGCAGCTCTACTCCTCACCAAAGAACCTTCTTTCTGCAGCAGAAAGAGACCATTCCAGAAATCCACAACTGGTCAAAATGTAGAGAACAACTGACTGTGGTGTGTCTATTTCAAGTTGATATACCTACAACATCACCCCTTCATCTGAGGCTCAGGAAACATTAGGCAAGAGAAGACAGTAAGATTGCAAGAATCAAGGGATTAGGACATCTGCTGGGAGATAGTATCTTTGTATAGGACAGAGATCTGTACCCATGAAATCTCAACAGTATATGATTGCTTGCCTAATCAAGACCTCTACATAATATCAGTTGCTGTGCCCATTTGGTTGGAGATATCTCACAAGGTCAAGCCTCTAGAAGTTCAGGCGATCAGTGGCTGCTAAAAAAGGGAGAATCAGTCTCCAAGGGTGAGCACTCGATAGGAGTGGATCCAATCTCAAGTAGCCCTAAACACACAAACACACAATAGACACTCAATGGACTCAGTAAACTGTGCTTATAAACCCACATGTAACAGTAATAATTAAAGAAAAAGGAGTAATGAATCTAAGGCGTGGGAGCACACAGGAGGAATTGGTGGTGGAAACAATGTAGACATACTTGTCCTAGCTTACTTCTGTCGAACCATTTCTCTTACCTGACAATGACTATTATTTAAGTCTTAAAGGAAAGAGGTGGCCTCTTAATTCAGGAGTACTGGAGACCACTTAGAATGAATGAAACACATGGAGTAAGCACTTCTCCAGTAGTTTCAGAAGCACCTAAAATAGACACTTCCCAAATGTTTTGACCAGTGAGTTGAAGATGAAATAGTTTTGTACAATACTAATCTTAAATTCTTCAAGTGAGAAAAACAGCCAAAAGCTCTGAAGCAGAGGCAGTGTTGGAATCCCTCACCAGGAGATCATTGTTCGTTGGTATATGAGAAATAAGATTCAAATGATGAAAACGTTTTATTATTTTTATTTTAAAAATTCCATACATGAATACTCACTGGTTAACTTTTGGCAAGTTTATACAAGCTAGAGTCATTACACAAAGATAGGCAAGACTATGAGACCATTAATCTTGATTAATAATTGATATGGGAGGGCCCAGCTCATTGTGGACAGTACTACCCCTGGGCAGGTGCTTCTAGTTTGTATAAAGAGGCAGTTTGAACATGTGGTCTCTGCTTCAGTTCTTGCTTCTGGGTCCCTGCCTTGAGTTTACTCCCACCCTGGCTTTTCTTGGTGATGGACTGTGATATGCAAATCTAAGTGAAATAAACCATATCCTCTCAAAGTAGCTTTTTTGATATTGCACCCATTAATTGAAACTCTAAGTGACCTCCAGTTTTCCTGAATTAGAGACCACCTTTTTTCTTTAAGACAAATAATAGTAATTGTCAGGCTAGAGAGATGGTTCAATGCTTAAAACCATTCACTGCTCTTCCATAAGAAACAGGTTCTATTTCCATAATGCATATGGTGGCTCACAACCATCTATAACTCCAATTTCAAGGGATCTGAGGCCTTCTGGCTTCTACTAGCACCAGGTACATACATATATACACACATACATGCAGGCAAACACACACACACATAAAATATAAATAAAATGAATTTAAAACATTTAAATAATAATCAGAAACCTCATTTTGTATAAAATCAAGAAATATAAATGTCTCCTCTGGTCTTTATGAAGATTCTTGGGCAAAGAACAAGAGCACATTAGACCAGTCTTGACATATGGGGTCCCCAGGATGCTTTAGAACTGATTCAAGCAACCCCTGTATAGTCTGAGAGCAGCTCAACTATTTGAAGGAGAAATCAGTTCTCTAGGCTAGCTTTGTCAGGTGGCATTCTTAACTTGTCTGTCATTTACAAAAAAAATGGAAATAGTAATAAACAAGAGACATTGCTAACTGAGATCACTGCCGAGATAAGGGGCTGTCACAGTTGACAGAGGATAAACTTTTAAGTGAGGTGCATATTTTAGTGAACATTCAAAGGAACTCTAGAGTCTCACCCTCATACCTCTGGGCGTTGGGGTAAGGGGGAGGGCAGAACTTTTACAAATGAACTTGAAGTCATAATCCTCCCAACAACAGAGTATGTTTCAGATCTTTCTTCCTCAATTACATGGATGTTCTAGAAAGAAATAAAATATGAGGACCACATTAGCCTTGTAATTTTGCCTCTTGTGTCTTCAAATGAGGTATAGATTCAAGACCTGCAATGTATAGCATAGTACCCACGACAGAAGCAGCAGGCCTGGAGGTCACCAATGGCAGGAGCTCCTCCTTCACTTCAGCTGTATCCCAAGTGCAGCAAAGCAGAGCCTCCAGTGGACTCTTGTAGGCTATTGGCTGTGTGTATCTCTCCTGATACATCAGTCTGTTGGCTCTTCCTAGAAGATCCTCCAGTGAATTTAGAGGCCACCTGTTTCCCACAGTCAATCACTTATTATTATTTTTAAGTATTTAATCTTTTTTTCCAGTCATTATCCCCCTTCCAGTCTGCCTTCTGACAGTCCTCATCCCATTCCTCCTCCCCCATCACCAAGAGGATCTTTGCACTCCACTCTCCATCCCAGCAGGTCTCCCCACTCCCTGGGGCCTCAAGTCCCTCAAGGGTTAGGTGCATCTTCTCTCACTGAGGCCAGACCAGGCAGTCCTCTGCTGTATATGTGCAGGGATGAGGGGCTAGGGGGTGGGCGGGAGGCAGGGCTCGTAGCAGCTAGTGTATGCTGCCTGGTTGGTGACTCAGTGTCTGAGAGATCTCAAGGGGTCCAGGTTAGTTGAGACTGCTGGTCATCCTATGGGGTAGTTTTCTTTCTCAGCTTCTTCCAGCTTTTCCCTAAGTCAACCACAGGGTTCCTTGACTTCTATCTATTGCTTGGATGTAAGTATCTGCACCTGAGCTGCTTTTAGGGGGTGGGCTCTCGGAGGGCCCACAACATTCACAACAGAGGAATCTCGAATAAATGAGAAGTACTTAAAGAAATGTTCAGAGTCCTTAGTGATGAGGGAAATATAAATCAAAACGACCCTGAGATTCTACCTTATACCAATCAAAATGGCCAAGATAAAAAATTCAGGCTATAGCACATGTTGATGAGAATGAGGAGAAAGAGGAATTCTCCTCTATTGCGGTGGGGTTGCAAACTTGTTCAACCACTGTGGAAATCAATCTGGAGATCCCTCAGAAAATCGGAAATAGATCTACCTGAAGACCCAGCTATACCACTCTTGGCTATATACCCAAAAGATGCTTCACCATGCCACAGGGGCACATGCTCCACTATGTTTATAGTGGCATTATTTGTGATGGCCAGAAGCTGGAAACAACCCAGATGTCCCACAAAGGAAGTCAATTCCTTTTTAAGCAGAAAGGAAATGATGGTCTTGTCTACAGCTGAGAGCCCAGAGAATTACACTTTCAATTTCTCAGGATGTCAGCTAGATCTGATCTGTTATCATCTATAACTCTGATAATCATCATTGGAAATCACAGTAGCCAGCTTGTCAAGACAGTAAGCTCAGCACACATCTTAGTCGCCAGGCAGGCATAATGAGGTGACAGTGTTTATTTCAAAGCAAAGTGCATTGCTTCTTACAGTATTTTTACACAGATCTGAAATGGATCATGGGGTTGAAGTTCAGAGAACTGGGGACTGAGTCAGAAAACAGCAATGACTATGATAAAAATTGTGTGAAGAATTGGGAGGTATAAATGTACAGCCAATAACTCTAAAAGGGGCTACTTATATGAGAACACAACTTTGAAACACCCAAACAAATTCTATTCTTTGGCTCTGCAAATTTTCTGCATATGTCTGAACATTTTTTAATCATAAGATATATTGTTTATAATAGTGTTATTTATTTTTCCATGGCATTCATCATGATAGAATTACATCCCAAGGTGTAGCTGTTACCTTGCTAGTCAGAAGATAACAAATCCCAAATGTGCAGGCATGTATCAAAGATGCCTGGAATTCTAACTCATGACTGAATTTGGAATACAAATTAAACATAAGAAGTAACATTTATTTTTATATAGCCCAAGCTGGCCTTAATTTTTCAGTCCTGTCTCAGCTCTTGGCCCCTGAGTTTCCAGGTTTGTACCACAATGCCTCATTTTATAGCCTCATTTTATAAGGTTTTGTTTTGTTTTGTTTTGTTTGTTTTGTTTTTGTTGAGACAGGGTTTCTCTGTATAGCCCTGGCTGCCCTGGCTGTCCTGGAACTCATTCTGTAGACCAGGCTGATCTTGAACTCAGAAATCCACCTGCCTCTGCCTCCCAAGTGCTGAGATCAAAGGCATGAGCCACCACCGCCCAGCAATTTATAAGGTTATTAATGCTAGCTCTAAATATTGGCATTAAGAACAGAAAGAAAGCTGAAGAGATAGCCTACCCTTTAAGAGTCCTTGCTGCTCTTACGGAGGGATGGAGTTTGATTTATAAAACCTATATGAGGCAGCTCATGACACCTATAACTCCAGGTGCAGAAATCTGATTGCATTGTCTGACACTGGCAGGCACCAACATTAGCAAAAACATACTAACACAGAGATATGTACACATACACATAAGTAAAAATGAAAAACATGTTCCTAAAAAAAGCCAAACAAACAAAAATGAGAATTGACAGGATGGACATGTAGGTAAAGACACTGATGACCTGAGTTGGATCCCCAGGATCCACGTGGTGGGAGAAGAAAACTGACTCCCATTTGCTGCCCTCTGATTTCAACATGTGTGCACTAAATAAATAAGTATAAGAAGTAGAAAAAGAAAAAAAAAGAAGTAGAAAAAGAAAAAAAAGAAGAGAGAGAGGGAGCCGGAAGGAGGGGAGAGGGGAAAGGGAAGAGGGGAGACAGGAGAGGGGAGAGGGAAAGAAAGGGAAGAGAGAGAGAGAGAGAGAGAGAGAGAGAGAGAGAGAGAGAGAGAGAGAGAGAGAGAGAGAATTTTCCTGTGTAGGATGAATTGAAAAATATGTATCTGTATCTTTTTAAAAATAAGTATATAATCTGTAATTACAATATGAAAAGTACAGAAACAGCTACAAGGAACTCCAATGTATTAAGTTCTAGTGCTTATGGTAAGTTTTATGTTAGACAGAGATGAGTACCTGAGAAAACAAGTTCTTTCATTTATTTTAAAGCATATTACTTGTTTTTTTTTACACAATTCATAGTTTTATTTCCCATTTTAAAAGTTATATGTGTATATGATAAAGAGGAGAAAGATATGGTCATGCAAGTGCAGGCTCTTGGAGGGGCCAGAGAGGGTGCTGGATCCCCTGGAGTTACAGGGCATTGTAAGCCTCTAATGTGTTTGCTGGGAGCTAAACACCAGTTCTCTCTCTCTCTCTCTCTCTCTCTCTCTCTCTCTCTCTCTCTCTCTCTCACCCCAATTCATGAATGTTATGAGTATGTAAAATCTAGTTAGCAAATAATGGTTTAGCTCATTCACCTAGTAATATCTACCAAACTTTCATTACACACACACACACACACATACACACACATGTATGAGCCTTTGCTTAGGAGGGATACAAAAAAAAAATAATTACTGGAATCTCTTGATGAGAATTAGAAGGTTTCTAAAATAGATATTCCAAATTATTCCCTACTTGAAGTGCCAGAGTTTTGATGAAAAATCCCAGGAAAGAAACCATTGAAGATTAGTCAGAACAAAACAACAAAACAGAAGATGGCAGAGAAATAATAGCAAGTCAATAATTCAGTTAGGGATTTGTAATTACTAGTGAATATGAATATCTCCTGTATATTCATTAATTAATCGTACTTCTTGTTTGATGTATTGTGATGTCTACATCTATCCACAAGGCTCTTAATTTCACATTATCTTCTGTAAACAGATTCCATGAAAGTGAATTTTCAGGATGTTGCCGGTAGTTGTGGAAGCTTTGGGTCCCAGCAAGTATGTTAACAGTTGGTGATATGTACAAAGGTCAGGCCAGCAGAAGAGACCAAAGACTTGAGGAACAAAAGCCAGCTCCTTGGAATTATTGTGGCTTTATGGACGTGTTGAACTAGTCCGTAGATTTGGATACTTCATCTTCAAGTATCTGTATGTTATAGGTTGTTGTAAGAGCATGAAATTTGGGAAGCAAGATCTTTTTAGTCAGTTTTCTCTCTGTGTTAGATAACTCAGACACAAATTCCTTCTGCAATATGCTCCTGTGCTTTAGTGCTTGGTCCCCAGCTGGTGGCGCTATTTTAGGAGGCTGTAGTACCTTTTGGAGTTGAGGTTTAGTTGGCAAATGTATGGTTGTCAGAAGGGGTTAAGGGGGGTTTAGTTCTGTGATTCTGGTCCCAGCTGTCTGTTTCTTGATCCACTCAGATGTAACCCATTCACTCGTACTCCCATTAGCCCATTTAGGAGATGTTCTGACTTCCATGTTTTCTGTACACTGATGGATTGTACCTTCTAGAATAGTGAACCAGAATGAATTCTTCCTCCATTAAGCTACTTCTTCAGGTATATTATCACAGCAAGAAGAAAAATAACCAGCCCACCACTTCATTAGAAAGGGAGCTTGTTTTTCCAATGTTTGAATCAGTACTCAGGCACACTACTTGCCTTGGTCAATGGGCCATTAGCAACTACAGTACAAGTAAAGGTTTGTAAAGCTCTTATGCACTGAGCTCTGCAATTGAAACACTAAAACCACCATATGAAGGACAACCAAGATGACCCAATTAATCTCCAGCCACAGCCTGGTAAATACTAAGCATGGGAATGAAGACTTGCCATATCAGCCAGCTGCCAGCTGTTTAGCTGACCATAAATTATTATCTGAGCTCAGGAGGCTTTAAATGAACTGAACTTAACAGAAGATCTATCCAATTAGCATGGGTACTGAAGAGACTCTAGCCAACCCGAGCATAGCAAACATGGCTCTGGCAGGCCTTGCCCTTCCTTTATTACATTAGATTATGTTCCTTAAGCTGGCCACTGAGGTCTTTTCCCTTATTTGGCCATTTCCTTCTCCTAAGGCTAACTACCAAAATCCAGCTATCAAAATATTGAAGTCCAGCAATCAAAAACCCCCTTTTCGATGTCCTAATTAACAAACCCAATTTAAAAAAAAAACAATTTTATCCTAACACAGGGTCCCCTTTTCCTTCATAAACTGTCATTTGCCTACACCATTTCTGTATCATCTTCTTCTATCCACTTCTCTGTATCCAGATGCAGTCCTTTTCCCACTCCTTATGTCCCTGGCCCCTCCCTTCTCCCTCCTCCTCTAACTCCAATCTTTGTCTCTTATTCCCTGCCCTTTGTCCCTCTGGGGCAAATAAATCTCCTTTGTGCAGAGAACTTGGTCTTGGGGTCTTGTGGTGAATAGTGGACCCTTCAAGTACCTCATCTGGGCTTACCTGAGATTTTCAGAAGTGTAACATTGAAGCTCTCTATTTAGGCCAGGAAGCCCTATGGTCCTAGACAAACTGAGACAGCCTGTCCCTCTCCACCCAGATAGCCCATAGAATAATCAAATGGTAGTTGTTTTAGACTACTTGGCTTTATAATATTTTGTCATGAAGCAAGAATTTATTGTCATAAAATACTGTTCAGTTGACTTTTCAGCCATCCAAAAATGTCAAAGCTATAAATGAAGAATTGTTAGCAGAGGCAATTTAGAGTCCTTCCATCAGAGATCATTTACAGTGTAAAATAGCCCCGTGCTTGATAATTTATATTATTAAAACCAAGTTTCTTGAGTTTAAATACTTCCTGAACATTAGCAGATCTTGTAAAAGTAACTTTTATTCTCCTGTTAATTGTCTCTGAGGCTTACTGCCTCTGTCTGCTAACCTAGTCCTAGTCCTGGAAGCTTTAAGCCTCCATATTATCTTATCCAGGCCTAGAATGTTTTCATCCTACAAGATTTACTGCTGAATATGCTTACTCCTGGCTCTTTCTGAACTCTGACTGGCTGATCAACTCAGCTGTTTTGGCTCAAACACCTCTCCAAGCTGATTGATTCAATCTGGCTTTTTTCTCTTGGCTTCTCCTGAATTGCTCTGCATGACCCCATACTAACTTTGGCAATCTGATCTAATCTTCCAACTCCTCATTCTCTGGCTCATTCTGTCTTTATCTGTGTCTAGCTTATTCTCTCTTCAACCTGTCTGGATACATCTGTCCTGGTAAAACTACCCCCCCTCTCTCTTTCTTTGCTCTCTTAAGTAGCTTCCCTTTCTTCTCTCTTGTCATGAGAGTTGAGCATATCCTATTTTGTCAAACCCTTCTCTGTTTCATCACTTTGTCTGCTACTCAATTAGACATTAGTTTCAAACATGGGTGCTTCCTCTACAAATGAACTTTACCTTCATTGTTTAGGATTAAAGGTGCATACTAAGGGCATGTCTGTATTCTAGCCAGAGGGATTAAAGGAGTGAGTGAAGTTTGAGCCACACCACAACTAGAAACAGTTTTTTTTTTCAATAAATAATACAGTCTCATGGTTCACAGTGTGATCAATTATCCTACAACAAGATCCTAATAGTTCTTTAAGAATTTCTAGAACTCTCACATGTACATTATATTTACACATACATATATACATATGCATACATACACATATACATACAACTAAATAATAAAACATGAAGGACCATGTAGGTGCCGGGAACTGAACCTAGGTCCTGTCTAAGAACAGCCAGTGGTCTTAAGTACTGATCCATTTCTTCATGGCCCCAAAGCTCTTTTTTCTCTTTTCTTCTTTAGCTAGGCCACTGATAAGGAAAAATAAGACAGTAATAGGGACTTGACCATGTTAAACCCAGCACAACACAGCACATCACAGCTTACTGTGAGTTACTGCAGATGATCATCTCTCTTCTGTGTAAGTCTGAATCCTGGTCTGTATTGTTAACATAAACACAGTGATTACTATTGAACATCCACTCCGTGTGAGGCATTAACAGTGCTATGAGTGGAATCAGGTAGAATCCAGCCCTCCAATAACTTCAACAGTAGCTTAGACAAAGCACCAAAGGGAGGCAGATATTTGTGCAAGAAAAACATTGAGCAGGAAGAACTTACAAGTGGCCAGGGAACTCTCCCCTGGGGAAGGGCTTACTGTAACACCACCTGGGTATTAGTCAATGGAGGTGAGGGTAATCAGGTGGAGTATGGACAAGCTGTCAATTATAAACTTCCAGACCCAGGAGTTATCCTACCACTCCCTTTCCTGTGAATCTGAGTGAGTCTTAGAGACCTAGCAACTAACAATGCAGGGAAGGGAATTATAAACCAATTTTTTTGTGTGTGATAGTTCATATAAAAGGTAATATGGCTTTTGCCACATATCCTAGGATATGTGAGTTTGAGCCACAAACTACAACATGAAATTTTTTGATAACCTGAAGTTGTCCACTAGAGAAACCACATGGGGAGAAGGAGAAAGCTGCCCAGAGAACAGTGATTCCATGACCAGAAAATTCTATTTTCCCCAAGCCACACACAAAACATATGGTTCAGGTAGTGTTTGGAAGTTACAATGAATATTTTTCGCCATTAATATACCCATGGAATGTTACTGTATTTTGGATCTAAGAAGAAACAGAACAGACTTTTGAGGCTTAATTCATGGATCTGTTGGGGGTCCAGTCTGAAATGTCACTCAGAGTTAAAATTTTGATCCAGCAGAACGTAGCAGAAGGAAGTAGGCCATGGAGGGGGAAGCCCTTGAAAGGAACACTGAAATCCCAGTCCCTTCCTCTCTCTGTGTTTCTTGGCTGCTATGTGATGGATAATTCTTCTCTCACCACAGACCCCATGTCAACACAGAGCGCTGACAATGAATAGAGTCCTCCAAAATCATGCACCAATATAAACTCTCATTCTTTATATGATTTTCCCCCAGGTTTTCTTTCCTTTGTCATGAAAAGCTGACTAGTAGACTATTCACAAATAGCTAAAATAAAATGATGTTGTGGGAGTTTTGACAGAATCTTTCTGGAATAAGAACTCCCCAACACCAGTGAGAATGAAGAGGGGGAGATATCGCCGGTGGACATCTCCAAAGCCAGGATGGCCCCTGAAAGGCTTCAATCCTGGGACCAGTTTGTATGTTTATTTTATATTTTAAAACCACAAGGTGGGGCAGGCAAGCAAGCAAGATTTCATAGAAGTCTCCATGGCAGTCAGCAGGTTGCTAAGAGCAACAGCTCATTGTTTCAGTTTTTTTTTTTTTTTCAGGACATTGTGTGTTAGGGAACAAGTAAAGTCATGTTTGGCAAATAGCCTGTATAAATAGTGTTTAAGTAAACCAATAAATCAGTAAATAACAACTGGCCTTTATTTTTAACTTATTTTACTTTAATATCACTGTTATGGGGAAAAGCAGCTGCTTTCTGATTATATTTAAGGTCCACTTTGAAAAGAGTCATGTGGTATAGACCTTCCCAAAAGCCTAGAGCTGAGGTCATAGGTTCTGGCAGTCAAGCTACTGCTTCTGTTTTGCTAAATGAGAGTTTGTTGTCAAACTAACTCCTAAATATGTATGTTTATATCCATAGAATAGTTCTGCTCTCAGCCTTTATTAAAAACAAAAAAGCTTCCTTTTGAAGCAAATGGTAGTTGATACAGATATTTATAGCCAGCTGGTCAAGATATTGAGAATAAATGACCAATGAGTGTCCCTAAACAGAACTTGTATGTCACTGCCTCCAAGGTTCAGGAAACATTATGGAAGAAGTGGTGGGAAGAATGTAAGAGCCAGCTGATGGGGAAAAGAGCTGTGAATGGGGATGACAGGGCTGTGGCACCTATGAACTCACAGCAGTCAAGTTTGCCGACATGTGATAAGGCCTGCTAATTTTCCATCACCGAGGCTGGACTCTCACTGAGAAGCTATTAGCAGCTGATGTATGGCGAGGAAGAGAGAGTAAATTGTCTTCAGTGATGCTGCACCGGTGGAGTGACCAAAGAGGTATGGTCTCATGGGCTAGTATCACCAAGAGCACCAAGACAGCCTTAGTCCATGGAGGTCATCACATTCCCTGGAGCACCGAACCAGGCAGAATCACTCACCTATCATACAGTATCAAACTGCTTCCTGTCTTGAACACAATCTTCTCAGTGATGCCAGGGATTGGCAGCCTCTCCTCTGACACTCTAAGTGTTTTCTTCTATTTCACAACTTTTCTGGGAGGGTCCATGGTAACCTATAGTTGATACACATTTGGAATACAGAAAAGGACTATTACCAAGGAAAGAGAGAAGTTAGAAAAAGTTAGATATCTCTTTTTAACTCATCTTGCTTAAATGCAAAGCAGATTTATCAGGACTGCTTGAGGAGACTGTGAGGCGAATGTATTTCCCTGTTCCTGGCTCCCTTGTGAATAGCACCAGTAGAGGGCTCACCATGGAAGTTTTATATGATATTGACAAAACTGTAAATGACAGAGCTAGATGTGATGGTTTCCCTATTGATCCCAGTCCTCGTAGTGCAGCTGATACAGAAGGTTTAAGAATTCAAGGCCAGCCTGAGCTACATATCAAGACCATCCCTCAGACAGACAGACAGACAGACAGACAGAGATGGTAAATATGTATGGTAGAAGCTATGCCACTGAGATAAGAAGAAGAAGTATGTGATGAGGCTGAACATTTGCTTTGTGGCTATATCTTGAAGATTCAGAGATGCATTCTAAGTTGATTGGACTTCATTTGGTGAGAACAAAATTAGATTTTAAATGATCACTTTGGTAACAAATGAGCTAAAAAATGAGACTAAAATATTGAATACATTTAAAGGAGTACTGTAATAACAAATAGTTTCTATTTCTTGGGTAATCAAATCACTAACACTGTGACTAAAGCAACTATCATTATCCTTATTTTACAGCTGAGGAATAGAAGACAAGAGAGGCTGTAAGCGTTCATGCTGTCAGCACCTCTGCTTGCTCTTGTATCCCCCTCTCCCCACGAGGAGTGGGCATCTCTAAGTTTCTGATCAAAAGAGGCTTCGGAACTGCAACTTTAAAGACACTGCTGGTAGGGTATAAAGAACAGGCTCATGAGAAGAGAGGATGGAATCAGGGCTCTAGAAGAGATAAGGACAGGTAGTGTCACAGTCTCAGTTGTCAACTTGACATGAATCAGTCACCACCCCAGTTTGAGGGACTGATTCCATCAGTCCCTGTAACATGTCTGTGGGGCATTTTCTTGATTAATAGAAAGGTGGAAGAAGGTCCAGCCCACTGTGGGTGGTGCTACCCTTGGGCAGGTGGTGCTGGGCTGCATAAGAAAGAAGCTAAGCAGGAGCCACAGAAGCAAGCTAGAACACCACTTTTCTTTGTGGTGTCTGTTCCTAAGGAAAAGTTTCCCACATTTTATTCAACCAGATGCTTCCTTGATCCTGAGTGAATATTGTGGGAAAGATCATGGTTAATCTTCTTTATCCCTCAAGTATCAGGTGATATGGAATGATCAAGAAGATGTAAAATATAGATTTAGAAATGTAGATTCAGCTGGGCGGTGTTGGCGCACGCCTTTAATCCCAACACTTGGGAGGCAGAGGCAGGCGGATTTCTGAGTTTGAGGCCAGCCTGATCTACAGAGTGAGTTCCAGGACAGCCAGGGCTATACAGAGAAACCCTGTCTCAACCCCCCCCCCCAAAAAAAGAAAAAAGAAATGTAGATTCAAGTCCCTGCCCATAAATCATTGGGTATTTGAAACTAAGCAAATTGTAAAACTTCACTGATTTCCACTTAATCTTTGAGGCATAATATAAAAATCACAGGATTCATCTATGGTCTAACAGAGACTGTGCCTAGTAGAGCAAACTCTACATTATAAAGCAGAGTTCAAATCTTAGCTTTCTTTTGTGTGATCTTGTATCAGTTACTTTTTTCATCGCTGTGACCAAATAAATATCTGACAAGAAACAAATTAATGGAGGGAGGGCTTCTTTTGGCTTATGGTTTATGGGGTGCAGAAATCATAGAGGGGAGGCATTGCTATAGAAGCATGAAGCAGCCAATTACACAGTACCAGTTACAGTCAAAAAGCAGAGACCAGGAGCTATGGAGATATCTCATCAGTCAGGAGTATATACTGCTCTCTCAGATAATCTAAGTTTAGTTCCCAGCACCCATGTTATGTGTCTTATATGTACCTGCAACCCCAGGTCCATTAGGATCTGATGCTAAGTAAACACACACACACACAGACACACACACACAAACAAGATACACACATACACAGACACACACACAGATACACACAGTCATATAC
Source organism: Apodemus sylvaticus (assembly GCF_947179515.1). Lineage (NCBI taxonomy): Eukaryota > Metazoa > Chordata > Mammalia > Rodentia > Muridae > Apodemus > Apodemus sylvaticus. Next base: position 1,813,171 of record NC_067477.1, on the reverse strand, counting down.
ACAGACATACATAAACACACACAGACATACACACAGATACACACAGACATACACAGACCCACACAAACACACACAGACACACACGCAGAGAGACACACATACAGACACACACACAAAACTAAGAGGTACATTGATCCCAAGTGGTCCATTTCCTTCCCATGCCTGGGCCCATCACAGGCTTGGGAACCAAGTGTTCAAACACATGAAAGACATTTCATGTTCAAACCATAACAGTCCTACATTCTTGTTCCTTGTTTATTCATCCTCTTGAGTCCTAGCTGACTTTTAGATTCAGCCTTGGACATTTACAGCAAGCTCACCAATAGTCCTCACTGCCCCAGGAGCCAAGTGTGCACGTATTTGTGTGCAGAACAATTCACAAGGACTTTGGAACTTTGACGTCTCTGCTTATGATGTCCCCTGGAGTTATGCGGTTCACAGCCTGGATAGTCACAGGTGTTTGCCCGATTGACCCTAGAAGCACCACAAGAAGAGGGGAAAAAATAAAATGAAGAGTTATAGCCACAGGAGGCATTTCTCAACAGCAACAGCGGTATCGCACATCTTTTCAGGGGTGCCCTGGCTATAAATTTGTAAATCTCAGCCTGACTAAGTCATTTTTCTAACAGTAATTTTTCATCAGCATCTCCTATCACTGGACATTGGCAGATTATGAGGCTGTGGGGAGCCTTCACGGATGTGACTGGAAGCTGCCATCTGGCTCTGACATACAGCACAGTCTCATCCGATGAGGACTGACAAGGGGAGTATGCTCTTGATTCTGTGATTCTCTGAAAGCCAATTTAGCTAGTTTACTAGTTTCTGTAATTATTTAGTTTCAGCTGACTGCTTTTCATTGCCATGTCTCTATAGTCTCCCTTTAAAATTCTTCACATGTTGAGAGGGCTCAGCCTGTCCTCTGGTTGCAGTTGACAGAGGAAGTGAAATGGGGGTGAAAGGAGAGACTGCAGACATGTAGGGGTTGCTCAACAGAGGTGTCCTTATGAGGTTTCTTTTACAAATATGTTATCGTGTGTGGGCATCTTCAAACCTGAGATTGGCAGATGAACATTCATTAATGGTGGTTGGGAAATTAATGTAGAGCTGAACGGAACTCTTCCTAAAGGCATTTTCCTGTTTCTGAGAGCATAAGCCTTCATATGTTAGTTTTGTTGAAGCCCAGATGAAGTCTAGGAATCACAAGTCTTTAAGCCCTGCAGTTAAGTGATAACAATTCATTTATATGTTCAGCCTTAATCTTTTAAGTCATTAACCAACACAGAGTCAGAAAGGCATCAGGAACACACACCTTCCTCATACTTTGCCAAGGAAAAGCATGCATCTTTCAGGCATCTTCAGACTGCTTTCTCCTTATTCTTGATTCCATCTCTTTCTGTGTCTGGCTCCATTTTCGGTGAACTAGCTCCTAATGATGCCAGTCAACTGAGTTTTCTTCCACTCAGTGCTATTAGTAACCAACAGAGAAGGGTGTGATTTAACTTGCCAGCTAAACGCCTAACTGGAGCTGTGTCCAACAGAAGATGACTGTGTGCTATGAGCTGGTGTTTTTGTGAACTTTAACATCCCAGTGATCTATGGCTGCTCAGCAGGAAACTGAACTATTACCAGAAAAAAAAAAAAAAGAATTTATCTTCTCTCTTCAAAGTATCACAGTCTTAAAGGGATTATCTCACCCAATTTGTTAATGATAAGAGCTCATAACAGTAAGATCTTGCAAATGGATGACAGAATGAAGGAGTCTAATGTATTTTGCCAAAGGGAAATGTACCATCTGCCTGTCTTCATGAATCACATATGCTGAGAATAATATTTTAGAAGATACTGACAACAAAATGCAGTAATTTGTAAATGGAAATTACTGATGCTGCCCTTTTTAAAGCAATCTGGGGGATAAATCAGCCTGGAAGTCTATAGGATCACACATGAAAGGCTTGAGATGGGAGAATAATAAACTATACTGTGGGCTTTTCTGTAATTGCAACTAAGATACCAAATCTTTACAATGTAATTACTTGGATTTAAAAGTCACTGTTCTTTCAGACACATCTTCAATGTGCCCCTGAGACAGACACACAAAATATAAAATTAAGTCAATGACAATAGAGTCTTCTCTGCAAATATTGTCAGGCATGCAATTAACAAGCACAGGACTGTGCCCCTTGTCACCCGATTCTCGGAAAGCATCTCTCCCAGCACAGATCAGAAGATGCCATCAGCAGAGACTTCACCAGCCTGAGCTGAAATCAAGAACTCTTAGAAACAACAAAATGTAATTTGAAATTGTAGAAACTCAGTCATAAATTTAGAACTAACCATCTTTTTCTAATAATGGCCTTAAAGTGCTCTTGTTTTATCATAGGCATATCATAAATCTAGGAGGAAAACTAGTGACTGCTGATCAAAATGAGGAAATGGGTGTCTTTGTTTGGTGGTGAAAGGGTATTATAAAATGAAGATTATTTAGAGAGCAATTATGTTATAAATTAGATCATTTCAGCTTGACTGCTTTAAAAGTTCTTTCAGCTAGCTTTCCTTTGCTATATCAAATAATCAATCAGTTCCTTTGTTTTGGGCCTGTCAGGAAGCAGTACAACAGGGTAGACACATGGTGGAACAAGACACTCGCCACTTGTCAGGGAGCAAAGGGGAAGGCTGAGGAAGAGACTGGCTGAGCCTCAGACACACAGCCTAAGGATAGGAAGACCTTCAGTGCTCTTCTCATGGACTTTCTGCTCCCTGCAATAGTACGGAACTGAAGCCAGTCCTTTCACATGCCAGTCTTTCTGGACAGTTTAGATACAAAGTAGCAATCATAAAGACAGCTTTTAAAGGCAGTTATCTACCTGCATACAGGCATTCACCATGTGACCGCTGTATGCTCTGGAGAGCCATCGCAGCCTCGATTTCTACTATAAAAAGTCTATTTCACCCCCTAAAAACTAAGTTAGAGGAAAGTGATGGTTAAAGAAAATATGTCCTTGCTATAGTTCTTCATGGCTTCTTAAGAGTGGCAATATATTTCAGAGCTTTTAATCTCAGATCTGGAAAATCCATGTCTCATTGCTTCATCATTATCTCTGTAATGTACAGTAGACTGCATGGTGTGCACACAGTCACACGATGTATATAATCATTGTTTCTGTCCAAAAGTATTCATTTGCATGTCCCTTCAGGTATAATCTCAAGGGGTAAACAGGACATTCTCATTTAGCTTCTTCCTTTCCCCCTCACTTTCTAACAAGCAGGGAGGAAGGTACTTAACAACTTAGATCAGAACTGAGTCAATAGCAGGTCCCAAGCTGCTCCAGGTTCCAAGAGGTACCAAGGTCACTATGGAATGTTTGTGTTGTTTTTCCTTTGAGACTTATGAAGTACTGGATAGATAAATATTTTAAAATATCTAGAAAACAATAACCAACTAAACAACAACAAAACACTAGTTTAATGAAAGCCTTATCAACAGGGAAGACTAGAGCTCCCAATTTTTCCTGGAAACATTAACTTAATGCAGCTTTTTATCAAGAGAAACAAAAGAAGAAAAAAAAGAAAAAGATAAGTTATCCAGACTGAAAAAGAAGTCACATTTTCACTTTGTCGGTTGATGTGATCTTATTTGTAGAAAACCCCAAAGGCTCCTCAGATCTGTTAAAACCAACACACAACTTCAGCAAAACTTCAGGATACAAAGTTAGCATACACAAATATCACCCAAGGCCATAGTGAAGTCTTAGCCCATGCTTCCATTGAGGGTCATGTCTGGGTCTGTGGCCACACAGCAGCAGGGGTGCGTATTGATGTCAATGGCCCACATTACCATCCAAGATTATGTGGACTTCCCTGGTCTGGGTTGCTGCCTGGGATTATATTTATATCCAAGAGACATCAGAAGAGCTACTCCTACCCCCTTGCTTACTGAGGCATTGGGTAAGCTAGCCAGAGCAGTGCTGGAAAGCTTGCCCTAGTGATGAGGGTTATGGAGAGCTAGCAGACTGCCCATGACACAAGACAACAGTAGGATATCCAAGAAGAGTCCCAGTGAGGATTCAGTATTGATAGTGTAGCAGAAGGAAGAGGGCTCAAGACCAATGACTCAATGCAATGAACATTTACAAGATGTATAGACAAAGGGTATACTTTGTGATACACTGTGACACACTTTAATGATGAGATGTTTTGATTTGTTTTATGGGTGTGATGGTTCGTATATGATTGACCCAGGGAGTGACCCTATTAGGAGGTGTGGCCTTGTTGGAGTAGGTGTGTCATTGTGGGTGTGGGCTTAAGACCCTCACCCTAGTTGCCATGAAGTCAGTCTTCTACTAGCAGCCTTCAGATGAAGATGTAGAACTCTCAGTTCCTCCTGCACCATATCTGCCTGGATGCTGCCATGTTTCTGCATTGATGACAATGGACTGACTGAACCTCTGAGCCTGTAAAGAAGTCCCAATTAAATGTTGTCTTTTATAAAACTTGCATTGGTCATGGTGTCTGTTCACAGCAGTGAAACCCTGACTAAGAAAATGGGGTAGGTTATAAGGGCAGAGGGCTGATACAAAGGGACAGGGAAATGAGCGTGATTGGGTGCATAATGTGAAATATACAGTCAATAAAAGTTTAAAAAGATATATCAAAAATATTTAGAAACCAGCTTCTTTACCATATATGAATTCAGTTAGAATCCTCAGTCTGATGAACCACTGTAATCTCCCACATCTGCAAAGGGAGTAAAGGCAGATTAATATGTAAATATAAAGGGGGTAAAATACAGATTGGAATGTGTTAATGGTATATGACAGATAAGTGAAAAAATAGAACAGATAAACATACTTACTATGTTATATAAATAGAAGCTAAGATTTTGATATTAACAGGTAACTTGATATTTTATAATATTTATGTATTTATGGTGTGTGTATCGGTGTATGTATATGTGTGTGTATCGGTGTATGTATATGTGTGTATATATGTGTGTACTTGATTGCTTGCATGCCATAGTTCAGATGTGGAATATGTGGAACCATAGAATAAGTTGTGGGAATCATTTCTCTCTTAGCGTTTGGGTTCTAGGGATGGAACCCAGGTTACTGGCTTATAGAAAGTGCTTTAATCCACTGATACACATTGCTGGAGTTGTTCCAATTTAAGCTTGAAAAAATATGTATTAATTATTTCAGGACTGGATTCTTATTTGAGTTCATGTAATCATGAACTGTATTTTACACAATACTATATGATATACTGCTTAAAATTTAATAAAAACGTGACATAATATTTTGATGAAATAATAAAACTTGGAAGAAAATGATCCTTGAGTGTTTTTATGATCTTGGTGGTAGAAAAGTACATGTATATGTAAGAGTTAAAAGAGCTCAGAGTTTCTCAACGGACATTCTTGCCAGCCACAGATAATTAAATTTTGTTCCATCAGTATTACTGACCCCATAAACCACACCCCTTTTCGCTGCCTCAATAAAGTTATATTTTTCAGCTCTTGGATTTCTCTGAAGTTCAAGTAGTCTGGATTACAAGTGTGGCCATTTCAGATAATGTAGCACAGCTATGCCGTGGTTTCTTTGTCTTGGAAGGGCTATGGTTATTTTTAGCAAATGGCAGAGGGTATTTATTTCATATTTCCTCTCTTTAATTTTAGGGTTTCAGTTTTTGCCTGTCTTTCTAAAAGACACAACCATGAGCATGTGTCTTAATGGTTAGAATTTAACAGAATTATGTTAAATCTCTCCAAGCTTCTTCTTTGCTGTCCTGATAGACCTTGAGTAGACTGAGGATAAGCTTTTGAACATCTCAGCTCAGTCCTGGCTTGTTTTTGTCAACTCTTCTCAAGTTTCCCCAAGCAAGGCTAGTCTCTCAATGTCCCCGTAGTAATGATTCATTCCTTCATAACACATTTAGTGTTAGTACTTAATATTTGTTATTTGAAGTCTATGCTTCTGTTCACGTTTCGTATAATTTCTTAAAACCCTCAGTTCCTCAGAATGAAACCTTTAGAATCAGGATAGATGCAGGCGTAATTAGTTAGGTCCAGGTTAGACTGGAGTACGCAGTGTTACTGATCCAACGTGACTCCTATCTTCAAAAGAAAATGTAAACCTGCCATGTAAACAGAGACAATGATGATGCCCTGAGAAGATTGATTAGAAGGATATCAGAGTGATTCATCTGTGTTCAAACCAAGGACTACCTGGGGCTGATGTCCTAGTTTGGTTTCTGTTGCTATTGATAAAACCCAACTTTGGCTCTGAGCAAAGGGTTGATTTAACTTCGGCTACATTCCTTCATCGAGTGGAGCCAAGGCAGGAATGTCAAGCAGAAACCTGGAAGCAGGAACTGAAGCAGAGAACACAGAAGAATGCTGCATAGGGGCTGTGGTTTGCTCAATCTGCTGTCCTATGTAACTCAGGACGGAGGTAGCACCACCCACAGTGGACTAGACTCTCCAGCATCACTTATTAGTTAAGAAAAAAAACCCTCCAGCAGATACACCCACAGGAACAATGTGATAGAGACAATTCAGCGATTCTCTCTTCCCAGATGTTGCAACTAGGAGAGTTACCCAGAAGTAGAAAGAGGTAAAGAAGTTTCTGATAAGCCTCAGAGGCTCCTAGCCTGCTGATGCCTTGATTTTGAACATAGTCTCAGGACTTGGCGTGATAGATCACAGCTATCAGGGGCTTTGGCGTCTTAGGAAGCTCACACCTGGACCCTGACCAATCTAGCTTCCTCTTTTAGCCTTACTTATTTTTCATGCAGAAACCTGTTCGTGTAGAACTACCTTACTCCTAGGTTTCCAGTGTTATAGGAGGAAACCAACAGAAGCAAGGCATGTGTTTATTGCTTTTCTAAAGGTGAATGTCCAGTGATTACTGGCTTTCCAAAACTGACATGAAGGTCAGAATATATATCTGAGCACAAGCCCATAGCACACAGCCCCCCAAAGCTGCCAAAACAATATTGGTAATTATAATTGAGCAAAGCCCTGTGGCTGTGAATCAGCCTTTCATGTAGTTGCTCACTGGCTCTCATTCCTTGCCCAGCATGTGTAGCTCAAATCAGGGTAGATGAAATAGGCAACTCAGATTTTGTAAATAGCAGGAAAAAGGAAGCCTTTTGTCACCAGTATTTTTCCTGCCCAATCTCCCCAGTCATACAGAATCTGGCACCAGCCAGTGGAGGAGTGGAGGATTCTTACAATGTGGCCATGTCTGGAAGCCTCTGGGAGCCGTGTTGGCCAGACCTGTTTTCAGCAACAAGTCAGATCAGACAATCACCACCAGGCTAGTGGGACCAAATCACATCTGTACCAGAGCAGGGCTGATACAGATCACTGGGGCCTCTCCATCTTCTTGTCCTTCCATATCTGCCCTCTAGCCTTGCAACCTACCCCCTAAAAGAAAACAAAAATTAAAAATAAATAAAATTAAAAATGTCACCATGGAAGCTGCAGTGTGCCCCACAATATACCCTTTTGCTCAAACAGCTTTAAATGTTCATTGCGTTGAGACATTGGTCTGTTTTTCTGGCTTCAATCCTGAATCTTCAGTGGGACTCCTCTTGGACATCCTGTTGTTGCATTGTGTCACAGAGATCCTGCAGCTTTGGATATGTAGGACAGGCCCCTTCATAAGCTCTAGCTGTTCGCAGATGGGGTAAACATTGGGGTGGGTCAACTCAAAGCCCTGGATCTGGGCCTGGGTGGCAGCTGAGTTGGTCAGCATGCCACCATGGCCAGCTCTCCTGGGTTGCCCAGGTAAAGGGCTGAGATGGCTCTTTAACACTGCCCCAGCAAGGGATGGGGCCAGTTCTCCCTCTCTCAGGTGTCCAGCTCACCCACCAGGGCCAGCTCTACCATGCTGCCTGGGCAAGGAAGGTAGAAGGTAGCCTCTCCTGAGTGCCACAACCAGTGAGGGGTGGGGCCAGCTCTGCACAGCCTTTGGACATTAACATGGCCCCAGGTGGTAGCCCAGACCAGGGTTGTCTGAATGGCCTTTGGTGGTGACATGGCTCATAGAGATGGACACATACCCTGCTGCCTCAGGACCCAGGTATGACCCTTGTCAGCAACATGGGCCAAGGACATCATGAAGCCATGGCCTCAGGTAGCAGCTGTTCCTCACAGTTTTTGCAGCTCCAGATCCACCTCTCTTCATAGTGTACAAATTGTTCCTCTTCTCTTTCTTTCCCACCTCTCTACTACCTACTTCATCTCAGCCTATAGAGGGAGGGCCTCTGGGTGTCTTCTGCTTGTCCTCCATTATTTTCTTGGAAATAATGTAACTAAATTTTTATGCAATTGGAACTTTTAGACTTCTTTTGGTCATTTATTATTTGGCAAAAATCTACCAGTTCATTAAAAGGCTAGGGTAAGTATTTGCAAGTATTAACCATGTTATCAAGTAAGTGTTTAGAAATGAGTATGTGTTATTTAGCACATGTCTTTGTACCTTGAAACAGAAAGTGGTTAAACAGCATGGGGACTTGAGAACCTGAACTTGTGCAGTTTTTCTCCCCAAACATTAGCATACATTTTACTCTGAAATTAGAAAGACTGACATAGGACTTCTCCCCCACCCCCAACCCCCAAGGAATAAAATCCATTGTCCCTGTACAGAAGTCCCTTCTGCTCTTCTCATGATATGCTCTCTGCGGTACCGGAGCCCCTCCCCCAACCTTTCTGGATGCTTCCACAAAGCTTAGGTCTGAGCTTAGAGGAAAAGGTCTGACTAGAACTTCATTCTTAGGGAACAAATCAGGCGAGATTATATGTTGCTAAAATAAAACAAATTAAGAGCGACTTGGATTTCCACCCACAAGGCAGAGTTAGAGGAGGAATAAATAAGTGACCAGGGGCTCTAATTTCAAGAGGCAGAGACCATAAAAAATCAGATGGAGATGGCCTACTCATCTAGAATGCCTCTGCTTCTCCCCTGAACACTACCCCATACCTTTTTCTTTTTCCACACTTCGGGAGACTAACGACACTTGGGACAAATTTAGAAATTCTAATCTTAGCTATATGATTAGCATTAGAATTCTGAAGACTTGGAAGTTTGTTCTCAAGGATCAGTAGAATAAATCAGTAGCAACTGAAAGCACCTGAGTGTAAGTGTGAGCCCGGAAACCCCACCACTGCTGTTCCTGATAGGTGGAACCCTGCTGATGCCGTTCCTGAAAGGTGGCTCCACTGATCTGGGCTCTGAGGCGAGCAGCAGGTTGTGTGAAAGATAAGCTGTCTATTGCTGGGTGATAAGTCCTCTGGATATTCCAGCCCTAGCCCCTTCCTCTTCCTTTCCTTTTTTTCAATAACAATATTCAGGCCTGAGGCAGGATAGAAAGATAGGAAAATTATGGGAGCCTAAGAAGAGAAAGGAGTCTCTCAGGCTAGAATCAGGGAAATCTTTAGGCAAGAGAGAAATAAAGATCCCAGCACAGCTAACAGCACTTGCTTCAAAGGGTGCCGGAAATAAAATGAAATGAAATGAAATAAAATAAAATAACTAAAATAAAAAATAAAATAATCATTTTCTGTGTAAAAATGTCAATGAATCAGGCCAAGGCCTAATTGTCTACAACAGGTCCTGAGAATCTCCAACAAAACTATGAACTTTGAAAAGTCAGTCTATCTTCCAGTATTCCTGTGATATAGGCTTTTCATCTAGAATCCTGCCAGGTCCCCCTCAGGAGCCACCCAGTGATTTATCTGGGCTCCATGCAGCCTGTTTGGGGAGAATAGCTTCAAACAACCAACACTCCTGTAATTAGTATTATAAAGATAGTGCAGGTGACTCTCTCAGAGAAGCCGATAGGGTACTCTATGTCCTCTCCTCCTGAGTGCCTTTCTTTCCCTTGACCCTAGATTAAAATACCTCACTGAACTCCAATTCTGCTGCCTGCTAGCCAGTCCTGAAATTCTTTTCTGCCTCAAAGACACAAATCTCAATTTAGCAAAGTCCAAGTCCCCTAAACATTATGGGAATTTCCCAGGCTGCTGAAGGTAACTGTGTGGGGCAGTACCTCCTTCTCTTTCCCCCACACCACTGACAGGGCCACATTTTAAATTCTAAAACAAGAGCTATTTAGCTTATTAACCTCAGTTAAAGTACCTGGTGAACTTTATTCCATTTTAGAGGCATTTCTTCTTCCTACCTAAAAAACAAACCAAAAACCTAACTAATACTTTAAGCATTTCAATCTTGGGTAATCCCTTCCCTGGTGGCTTGGAGGTTCTAAACATACCCTGGAAGGTCTACAAAACAAAACAAAACAAAAAAACCCTCTTATATCTGCTTATTAAACTACACATTCACTTTCTGTAGCCCCTTTGATTCTTCAGGGTGTGTTCAGGGTATAGGCATTTCATCTTTCTTCAACTCTGAACCTATGGAATGCCTGCTGGATCAGCAAGTGTCCCTTAATGTCATTTTGCCAAAGAAATCTCAGAAATCCCCAGGAGACACCAAAACTCTGAGCTTCTTGAATACTAGGTTAATAATAGAGCTTGGCCTTTGCATTTAAGGATTCCTAGTAAGGATACATTTCAGGATTGAAACTTAAATTCTCTCTAATCCTTTAGTTAGCCACCTATCCCCTAGAGATGGTCTCCACTGAAAAGCATTTGATTTGCTAAAGCTCTATAGCATTTTCTTGGTGTCACCTAAAATTAGGACTGTCTGTGGGCCATGAGGGGAAGCAGGCAGGAAGGAGAGGCACATGAAATTTCAGAAGCCTTCTGGGAACTTGTTCATATTTGTTACAACCTATCAGGTTCTTTCCCTATTCTTTTTAAGAAGTAGAATCAGAATTTGTAATATCTTACCTTGGTCTTTTGAACCAAGGAAATTTCATTTGTCTGTTTTAAAATCATTGTTGTCACTAAGGCAAGCAATCCTGAAACTTTAACTGAACTTGATACTTTTTTCCTTGCTCATAATTATTAAACATCTGCACCTTCATTATTTGATCGCTTTGTTTGTGACTTTTTTTCCTTGTAGATGCACCCTGCCAGGAACCATTTCCTGCATGGAACAGCTCTTAGTATGCTTTCTTGTTATAGAGAATTTAGCTACAGCAAGAATTGCTTTGTTCTTCCTATTTATACACTAATATTAAATCCAGGGTATCCATTCCAGCTAGTTTGGTTTGCCGGTCTTTTAATTTGTTTATTTGTACATGTGTGCTTGTGTATGGGGGTGCGACTATGTGTGAGTGTGCACATGTGTGCTAGTGGGTTTGTCTGTGCAAGCACTGTGGAGGCCAGTAGTTGGCATCAGTCAGGCCTCTAGTGTTTTCCATCTGACTTACTTATTTTTAAGGCAGAATCTATCACTGAACCTGGAGCTTACTTGCCTCTGCTCCCCACTGCTGGATCACAGATACTGCCAGACCTGGCTTTTTCCATGGACTCTGAAGATCTGACTACAGATCCTCCCTGAGACATCTTCCCAGCCCCACTGATGTAAACCACATAAGAGCATAGAATTAGACATCTTATCTAGAATATTAGATAGAACAACATTTGGAGTTATAAAAATGGGAACTAGAGGTCAGATGAATCTAAAGGACCCTATACTCTAAAATAAATTAAGAATAACCAGGTTCAAATAACCCTATTAAAAAATGGTGTACAGATCTAAACAAAGAATTTTCACCTGAAGAAATTCGGATGGCCGAGAAGCACCTTAAGAAGTGCTCAACATCATGAGTCATTAGGGAAATGCAGATCAAAACAACCCTGAGATTTCACCTTACACCAGTCAGAATGGCTAAGGTCAAAAACTCAGGAGACAGCAGGTATTGGCGAGGATGTGAAGAAAGAGGAACACTCCTCCACTGCTGGTGGGGCTGTAAGATGGTACAACCACTTTGGAAATCAGTCTGTAGGTTCCTCAGAAAACTGGACATGACACTTCCGGAGGACCCTGCTATACCTCTCCTGGGCATATACCCAAAGAATTCCCTGGCATGCAATAAAGACACATGCTCCATTATGTTCATAGCAGCCTTATTTATAATAGCCAGAAGCTGGAAAGAACCCAGATGCCCCTCAAAGGAGGAATGGATACAGAAAATGTGGTATATTTATACAATGGAATACTACTCAGCAATTAGAAACAATGAGTTCACAAAATGTTTAGGCAAATGGTTTGATCTGGAAAATATCATCCTAAGTGAAGTAACCCAATCACAAAAGAATACACATGGAATGCAATCTCTGATAAGTGGATATTAATTAGCCCAGAAACCCTGAATACCCAAGGCACAAATCGCATAACAAATGACTCCCATGAAGAAGTATAGAGAGGGTCCTGATCCTGGAAAGGATTGATCTAGCATTGGAGGAGAATATAAGGACAGAGAAAAAGGAGGGAGGTGATTGGAGAAGGGATGGAGAGAAGAAGGTTTATGGGACATATAGGGAGGGGGGATCCGGGAAAGGGGAAATCATTTGGAATGTAAACAAAAAATATAGAAAATAAAAATATTAAAAAAAAAAGAATAACCAGGTTCATAGTTTCCTGATGTTGGATGGTAAACATTATATTCTTTTCTTCAACATCCTGGTCTAGAGTTTAACTTGTGTAGTGATACCTTTACTTTTGGGCAGGGTATTTTCTCACTGACTAAAGCTTAAAACACTTGGATTAGTTGGGGTTTCTATTGCTGAAATGAAACTTTGTAGCCAAAAGCAAACCATACTGTACTCCATCATTGAAGGAAGGCAAGACAGGAACTCAAACAGGACAGGAACCTGGAAGCAGAAGCTGATGCAGAGACCATGGAGGGATGCTGCTTACTGGTTTGCTCAGAATGGCTTGCTCAGCCTGCTTTTTTATAGAACCCAGAACCACCAGTAAAGTGGAAATTTTGGGTTTTTGTTGTTGTTTTTGTTTTGTTTTGTTGTTTTTTGTTTTTTGGAAAGTCAGTTATGTCAAATGATGTTTTGCTGGGGTACACAGGTGAATGGATGTTTTGCTACAGCAGACATGGACACGTAATGTTCAGAAGGAATATAAATATGAACCTGCAGACAGTGGGCGCTTGAGTATTGGTTTGCCTCGTTCTCCTTTGCTGATGACATTCATGTATTGGTTTGCCTTATATTGCATTGCTGAGCTTTGTGGTAACTTCATAGAGAAACTCACCAAAGAACTTCTCATGAGGTTCCTGAGGCTTTTTGCAGCTTCTGCACTCAGGTGATTGGTAAGCCTTGTGATTTCTTCTGGATTAAACTGCCCCTGTTGACTCATATGTGGTATCTGCCGAATGGACCAGTGTTTGATGTTTGCTAGTGGACTGGACTGAGAACAACAAAGACTGGAATCTCCCCAAAGAACTATTTCTAAATAGGTCCACTTCCCTTGTATCTTAATAACCTTTCTTTCTTTCTTTTTTTAACTACCTCTGGTAGGTGGTGAGCCAGGGGAAGTTGAACCCTTATTAAAGAAGGTTGAGAAAAATATATGCTTATACATGAGTCCAATGGTGGTACCACATCAATCATTAATTAAAATGTCCTACATTTTCTTGCTTACAGTACGGTCTTATTTGAGGTGTTTTCTCAATTGAGGTTCCCAACACTCAGCAGACTCTAGCTTGTGTCAAGTGTTCATAAAACTATCCATCACAGAACTTTAATCTTTAATGTGTAGAAAATTATATGTATGATACCTAGGCCTATTTGGTGCCACATACCTGGAGCTGAAGGAGAGAGGACCCAGAACCAAGGAATGATTCCCTGTATTTATTACCATCGTCGTTGTCATCGTCGTCGTTGTTGTTGTCGTCGTCATCATCATCGTCATCATCTGGTAATATATAACATTTAACATTTCAAACTGTGCAAGCAACTATATTCATACTTCTGCAAATATTGTCAACATTTATCTCCCAGACTTCAATTTTTTTCATATCCTCCAACATATTTATAGATTGTTCCTCTAGTAGAACTCATTGTAATGAATGTGAAATGGTGTCTCACTATCCTCTGGACTCATTTTGATTGGCTCAGTGTGAAGACCTACAGAGTGGTTACAACAGCTTGACTTAGCTGACAACAGTGAAGATAAAGAGCTTTAAGGTCATTTTTCAGAACCTGGCTTTCTTGTGAAAAATCAGCTGACCTGGTGGGCATTGAGCTTGAATTTTGCATGAAATCATATGGGTAGAGAGGAGTAAACATTGCCCACTCTGAACATGGCAAAGTGAGCTGTCACATTTTTCCCAGGCATACTAGCGTGGCATACTAGCTGCTAGGTTTATTAATTGCCTAAGCTTAAGGACTTTCAGGTTTGCAGCCAGTTTCTGAGCTGAAGAGTATTAAAGAAAAGATAGTGTTGTGAAATATGAAATGCAGGACACTATGTAGGTGTTTTTGTCTCCAGGATTGTTCTTCTCGAGAATGAAGAATCTATAATCAGAATCTATAATTGGAATCTGTAATCAGAAAATTATATTGGTATAAAAACACATATATGATATGGTCAACACTCAATAAACTAAAGATGCTGATGGAGCACAGTTAAAGTTTGCATATGAAGTGTCCCTCCAAAAGGCTCATTTGCTAAAAGATTGGCTGCTATTGTTACACTAGTCTTGGAAGCCATTGGGGACAGATCCCGCGGCTTTGTTGAGGTATATTAAGGGAATGCTATTTCTTCCTGGCCAAAGAATAGAATCTATCTCTGGCCTGGGTGACAAAATGACATTCTTATCTACTCCAAAAATAAATAATATTATATACTATGGTCTCTCCCTTAAGAATTAATACAAATATGCCTGTCTTTTACATGACCAGGAGTACAAGGAAAATTTCCTCAAGGAAAATTGGTTCACATAAAGACATGCTAAGGAGAGGAAAGGCTAATTAATCCCTTAGTTAGATAACATGTTTATCCTTCCTAGAAACCCCTTGGTACAGTCATTTATGAATCCACGACTATAAACCCCTACTAGCCTGCCTGCCCCCTGAATTACTCAAAAAAATGTGACTTTTCTTTTTCTTCAATTTTCCAAAGTCTGGGCATGATCTTTCTGACACACTGGGGTTTTAATTTCTTTGAAGCTCCCCACCCTTTTGTGCCATGTGGCTACCTACAGATGGTATCATTTTCTCCCTTTGTCCTCTTCTGCCTCCAACTACCCTTGGTCTCTCTTTTTCCTGCCTGCCAAGAGACTAGCTGCTTTGCTGAACTGTGGGCATCCGATTATGATGCTCTACCTCACAAAGGACTCACTGGCCATAGACTGAAATATATGATATACTGAGCCAAAATATACCCCCTTCCTTGAATTTATTGCTCTAGTTGTTGGTCACACTGACAAAACATGTGACTCATATGAGCATCCTTGATGTGCTAGGTGTTAAATGTTAGGAGATTTGAGTGAACAGAAGGAGCATAAACTCTTGCCTTATCCTTGTAACATTTTTGTTCTAGGTAGAGCAGGGAAGAGAAAAATAAAACATAAGTGACTAAATTATATAACATAAATTAAAAAGGCAGGACATAAAGTTGTTGATTATATATGATTATACCACATGAGAACCATGCCTGCTTTCATAAAGGAAGTGAAACCTCTTGATAACTGCATGGTTTAAAGGTTTCATCTTTGTGTCTTTCAAAATTTCATTTATTTTATTTCAGATTAATGATTTAAAAATAAATTTAGTATTTCAAAAAGAATGAAGAAAAGTTGTACGTTTGACCGTTGGGTGACTGAGAGACGTAAAGAAGCCCCGTTTGCCCATCTGCTGCCCAAAATTTGCTGCCCAAAATGCTGGGCTCAAGTCTGTGAATGTACTTCATTTAATCCCTAAAACAATACAAACAATGATGCCAAACCTGAGCTTCAGGAGACTCTTTCCTTCCACAGATGGGACTCACGCTGTTATCGCAGGCAGTTTCATGTCCAGCACTGAAGCACATAATCTGAAACCCACATAACTAATAAGCTGAGACATTGGGCTCAATCCTGAACAGTGAAAAAATGAGGCAAAGATATATTAAATGGAAATGGTGATACTGTCCATGATTCAAGCATGCAGGAGCCAGAGGCTAGAGGTTAAGTCCAGGATCTAGACACCAGTCTAGTCAACACAGTGGTATTTGAAATACGACTGTACAGAGAAGAAAAAATGTCACCAAACAGAACATTCTGAGGTGGTTATAGAGAGCCTTATTGAGGTACCATGCCACCTGGCAGGAACTTGACATTGACCAATGTGAAGTTCCTCTCCCAGCTTTTGAGTGGGAACTCCTGTGTCAGCCATAATCCCCTCAACCTAGGTTGGAGTGCTCAGACAAAGGTGAAGCCTATTCTTCAAGGCCTGCAGTTTCCTGAGAAAGACTAGCCACCTGTGGAGCAACTGAATTGATTCTGCTAAGAAGCTTCGAGACTTTTCCCCCTGCCTATACATATTGGGAGTTCTTCATTAAACTTTGAGACTTTGAATAGAGGTGTTATCTTGGTCTCCGCCTCTTTTTTTTTTTTCTCTGCCTTCCCATACATCCCCAGCTTCCCTTCCAGGTAACCCATTCGATGTACCTGCAGGCAGTTACAGATTGGCTCCTGAATGTGTGGCTGGATACGGGAAGGTCTCCTGAGGTGACCCTGTCTTGGTGAAGCTTCTCAGAAAATGGGAAAAGATGGTATTCTGCATGGTGAGCAACTACAAGAGTTAAATACTAGCGCTAGTTCATCTTTCTAAACTGTTGTTATAGGTGCAGAAGGATATAGCTAAGTGGGACAGCATTGACCCAGCGCTGAACTACCTTAGGGGTTGACAGTGTAAATGGGATAGGAACTTTATAGGCATTTGTTTGAAGTCTTCAAGAGCGGGTTCAGGCGAAAGGAGTAGGGTTTGAAGAGCAATGGTTAGTAGGTGTTTTAGATCAGATAGATTCTTGTTGCCTATGGTTTGCTTATAAAAGATGTTATTGATGAAGAGAACTTGCAGGCATCAGATAGTACACAAGGAAAACTTGAGGAATCTCAATAAAGAAGCCTGCCAGAGAAGACTTTCTCAGAAAAGGGTCCTCTCAACCCTAAATTTGAAAGATATAGAGATAGAGATACTACTGATAAGCTAACATTAGAGGAGAAAGCTCATTCAGACCAAGGAGCAGGCAAATATTATGGTGAGGATTGTCCTCCTAGTACATCTTCTCCTCTACCTATGGTCTTTACTGTACAAGATGATACTCAGATGGATATACAACTACATAAATTGGAGTTTGAAATTAAGCTGCAAAAATTGACTAATGAGCTACAGGAGCTAAAAGGGGTATCAAGTACAGGAAGGAGCAGTGATCCTGAGATGCACCAATCACCACTAGAAAGAGCTGTAGACCAGCAGAATAGAGTTAGACAATACAAGACCTTGGAATTCAAAGTGATAAAAGAATTAAAAACAGCTGTGGCACAGTTGAAAGTTGCTAATTTGCAATCAAAACAACCCTGAGATTTCACCTCACACCAGTCAGAATGGCTAAGATTAAAAACTCAGGAGACAGCAGGTATTGTCAAGGATGTGGAAAAAGAGGAACACTTCTCCACTGCTGGTGGGAATGCAAGTTGGTACAACCACTCTGAAAATCAGTCTGGCGGTTCCTCAGAAAACTGGATGTGACACTTCCGGAGGACCCAGCTATACCACTCCTGGGCATATACCCAGAGGATTCCCGGAATGCAATAAAGACACATGCTCCATTATGTTCATAGCAGCCTTATTTGTAATAGCCAGAAGCTGGAAAGAACCCAGATGTCCCTTAATGGAGGAATTGATACAGAAAATGTGGTATATTTGCACAATGGAATACTACTCAGCAATTATAAACAATGAATTCATGAAATTTTTAGGCAAATGTTTGAAACTGGAAAATATCATCTTAAGTGAGGTAACCCAATCAAAAAAGAACACACATGGAATGCAGTCACTGATAAGTGGATATTAGCTCAGAAGCTCTGAATACTCAAGACACGATTCACATATCAAATGATTACCAAGAAGAAGCAAGAGGTCCCTGGTCCTGGAAAGGCTTGATCCAGCATTGTAGGGAAGTACTGGGACAGGGATGAGGGAGGGGGTTGATTTGGAGAATGGGTGGAGGGAAGAGGGCTTATGGGACTTATGAGGAGGGGGGAACCGGGAAGGGGAAGATCATTTGGAATGTAAACAAAGAATATAGAAAATAAAAAAAGAAAGTTGATAATTTACAACTGAATTAGATGCCTTGGGATATCTGCAGACAGCTTAATTCTCTTTTGCTTCTAACTATTTACCTTATATTTTAAGCAGATTGGTTGTCTCCACTAAGGCTCACCTAGATTGAAAATTGGCATGTCTGTTAAAGACACTTGCAGGGTGTTTGGCAATAAATCAACTCTCTGACATCAAAACCTATACAAGTAGACCTTTTACGAGAGCTACATAGAACTCAGATCCATGTGTGTTTGCTTACAAGCAGACATGGGCACCAATGGGAGGTGTGAGGCAAAGCATTGCAAGGGGAGGACCATGCGAAGCACACCTGGTTGCATAGAGGTTGGTGTTTAAAGGCGTTCCTTAGACTAACAAATGACAAGGAAGCCTAAGCCCTCTCCTCCATAAAAGGACACCATAAAGTATTTAGGAGGACCAGGTCACTACTCCCCTCTCCCCTGCCGTGGTTAATGCCCACTGTCCTTTGACGGATGACTGTCCACTTAGTTATCTTCTCATCTTAAAACTAATAAAAAGGGAGGAGATGTAGAGAGGCTTATTGAGGTGCCATGCCACCTGGCAGGAACTTGACATTGACCAATGTGAAGTTCCTCTCCCAGCTTTTGAGTGGGAACTCCTGTGTCAGCCATAATCCCTCCACCTAGGTTGGAGTGCTCAGACAAAGGTAAAACCTATTCTTCAAGGACCTGCAATTTCCTGAGAAACACTAGCTACCTGTGGAGCAACTGAACTGATTCTGCTGAGAAGCTTCCAGACTTTTTCCCCCTGCCTATATATATTGGGAGTTCTTCATTAAACTTTGAGACCTTGAATAGCAGGTGTTACCTTGGTCTCTGTCTCTTTTTTTTGCCGCCTTACCATACATCTCCAGCTTCCCTTCCAGGTAACTCATTTGATGTAACTGTGGGCAGTCACAGGTGGTGGATATCTATCTGAATGGTGGTGGCAAGGGACTTTATTTTGTGTATCGGCAGTTTGTGTACTTTATATGTCACTGGCACTTATTAAATAACTACTAGTAGAACAGATTTTTAAAAAAACACATCAACAGGAATTCCAAAGAGATAGAGCTAGGCATGATCACATGCACCTCTAGTCCGAACACTCAGACATTAAGACCTCATGTCCCTCTTTAATTGCAGCTCTAGAGAATCTGACATGGTCTTATGGTCTTCTGTTCTGTATGGATAACTGTGCTTTCATGCATATGAATACATACACACACACACACACACACACACACACACACACACACGGGGGGGGGGGGAAGGGAGAGAGAAATACAGAGAGACAGAAACACACACACTTAAATTAAAAATAAATATTTTTCTAGATTCTTCCACAGATTAACACAATCTTTTTGTAGAGAGAATCTCTTATAAGCATCATCTGTCAATAAAAAAGCTTATGGCCAATGAGCTAAGACAGAAAATAGGAGGTGGGACATCCAGCATGGATAGAATTCTGGGCTTGAGAAGATGGAGGAGACAGCTATAAACCAGCAAGTAGCTGAGCTCTGCTTAGAATTAAGAGATCTGCCCCAGGAACTCTGAGGAGATGAACATAAGACAAGGAGAGGAAAACAACTGCCATCAGGTTAGAATAAAAGGGATAATAAGCTAAGAGCAAATCAAAAAACAAGCCTAAGCTTGTGGCCTAGGCATTTATTAATAATAATCTCAGAGTTGTTATCTCAGGGAACTAAATGGCCGGGAGGAAATTTTGGGTTTTTTGTTTGTTTGTCTTTTTTAACAGTGTTTGTTCCTCTTTTGGACTTTTCCTCATCCTGTGCTCTTTGTCTTTCTTTCTATAGTCACAATGTTATTCTTTTTCACACCTGGGTTCTGGATAAATGTTACATTCTCAGGGAAGCATCCTATGTCTATCTATCTATCTATCTATCTATCTATCTATATATATATATATATATCCAATCAAATGTAGTAAGTTCTTCCCCCGGCCCCACAGTGGTTCTCCAAGTAGAATGGAAAGAAGCCAGAGATCCCCAAGCTCTTAGCTATGAGCCTAGAGAAACCATTTTCATAATGATCCTACTCTGTGTCTCTTATTGTCAGCCTAGTGTCCGGTGGTAGTGGGGGAGGATGGAGGTTTTCCAAAAGCTGCATGATACAAGAGAATTACTTGCCACAGCTAATAGATCTGCATGTGAGTGTTTTGGGTTTTAAGCCCCTTCCAGTTTTCATTTCTAATGCTAATATATACTGTAGGAAATCAGAAGTAAATATATATTACTATTAATATACATGCTAAAGTCAAATATATAAATTATAAAACATATATATTTAGAATTTTTAAGACCTTAAAATGTAAAAATTTTTCTATTTTACCTCTGTGTGTGTGTGTGTGTGCTTGTGCGCGTGCACACATGAGTGTATATGCATCATGAAGCCTAGTCTACTCTTTAGTTTCCTGTGTAGCCAAGGCTGACCTTGATCTTATTCTCCAAAGTGCTGGGATTATAGACATGTTCTCCATGTCTGCTTTATGCACTGCTGGGTAAGCATTCTATCAACTGAGAAACAACCCACCCCCCATCCCACTTTATAGCCTTTAATTAAGTAACCTGATAGTTCTTTTATCATTAGAAGCATTCTTTCATTTTTAGATCCATTCGTCAAATGCTTTAACCTTGAACTGTCAGCACACACAGTAAGCGTCTTGTCAATATTCTTAACTAGATATTTTCAGATTTCAAGTAGGGCCTAGCATAGAACAGTGGTTTGTCAGATATTGTATTAAATGAATCACCAGGCATGGTAGGGCATACCTTTAATCCCTTTAGGCACTCAGGAGGCAGAGGCAGACAGATCTCTGTAAGTTCAAGGCCAGTCTTGACTACTTAGTAAATTCTAGGACAGCTGGAGCTAGGTAGTGAGACCCTGTTTCATCAAACAAACAATCTCAAAAACAAAAGAATAAGTGCCAAAGGGCAGGAAAAGAATACAAGACTTTTAAAAATATAGAAATATTATACAAAGAGATTAAAAATGTTGAACAATGTTGAATGGTATGTGCCTAGAAATGCTCCTGGATATTGGCTGGCAATTTTCTGAGCTGGAGAGCATCTAATGAAATAAATCCACTACTATGAATCCCTACTAGCCTGCCTACCCCCTGAATTACTCAAAAAAATGTGACTTTTCTTTCTCTTCTCTTTTTCCAAAGCCTGGGCATGATCTCTCTTGACACACTGGGGTTTTAGTTTCTTTGAAGCTCCCCACCCTTTTGTGCCATGTGGCTGGCTACTTACAGATGGTATCATTTTCTCCCTTTGTCCTCTTCCGCCTCCAGCTACCTTTGGTCTCTGTTTTTCCTGCCTGCCAAGAGAGGAGATGCTTTGCTGAACTGTGGGCATCTTGTTATGATGCTCTACCTCACAAAGGACCCTCTGGCTGTAGACTGAAATATATGATATACTGAGCCAAAATATATCCTCCTTCCTTGAATTTATTGCTCTAGTTGTTGGTCACACTGTCAAAACATGTGACTTATATGAGCACTGTCGATGTGCTAGGTGTTAAGTTTTAGGAGATGTGAGCGAATAGAAATGGGCAGCTCAATCATTATTGTTTCAGAATTTTTGAAAAGTAGTAAAAAGCCTTTAAAACATGCCTATCCCTTTAAAAGTAATAATTACACTTCTAGTGATATATTTCAAGGAAATAACAAAATGTTCTATTTATATTAGTAAAAAATCTAAATGTTCAAAATCTTCATATGGTTACATCAATTATCCATATATAATGAAATGTTTTGCAGTCATTGAAAAGCACATTTGTACATCATGCTTAACAGCATGGAGAAACAGTGGTATTTATAATTCAAATGAGAAAGCATGATTAAAATGTATAAACACTGATTTCAGCTGTAAAAAAATTACTGAAAAATATTGGCATGAAATACATCAAAATCATAGTAATGGCTATCTCCAGGAGGTAGAATTGTGGGTATTTTTTTCCTTTCTTTGTACTTTCAGATTTCTTGCCATAACCTTCACTAATAGAATAACACAGAATGCATTTTAAAACACGGTGTAGTTGCTCAGGGTATAACAAATAAAATGTTTAAAATTATGTGTCAGCTGCTAAGATAAAATTAGGTAGGGAAAACAACACACACATCAAAGCTGAAACATCACAAGTCAATTTGATTTCGACTTCTTTCTCAAGTGCAGGATTTCCTAGAAAGTTCCTCTAACTCAAAATTTCACTGTGGTTGTCTATAAAGTGAGATGTGGTTCTTACCTCAGAAGTAGTGACAAAAACATATTTGATACATGTCTTAGTTCATTACTTGGTATTTGTTAACACTATATAAATGTTAACTCTAATAATTATTATCTAACTAGCATTAGAAATCTTTCAGAAAAGATATCTAATCTGCCCTGGTCTCCAATTTGTTCACCCAGTCTATACAAATAAAAAGGGTCCCAGAAGTCTGTGTCATAGCTCTAGAATCTCATGTTTTGCAAAAGTATGTCCAGAGGAGATAAAGGGAATGTTCAAAACCCAAATCTGTATGAAACTGAGGGAGGGAAATTCCTGTGAATAAGTACTGGTGAGATGTCCCTACCTTTTAAACTTCAATGTTTGATGCAGCTGTAAAGTCCAGGATGGTGTCAGGAAGCTCTGATGGTCAGGGACTCTAGCTGCATGTGGTATTGTTAGCCACTAGGGCAGCATGGTCCTGTCACTCTGAGTGGGACATACCCTCTTTTTGCATCCTATATATAGTTACAGAATACCTGTTTCCTCTGTGCTTAGTAACATGTACTAAGGAGGTGCAAGCCAATGATGTAGATGCTGGCTTTGACATCTCTCTTTCATTTTGATACCTCTCTATCCCTCTTTGACACCTCTGTGTTCCCCTTCAACACCTCTCTCTATTCCCCTTTGGCACCTTTCTCTCCTCCTTGACACCTCTCTATACCCCTTGACACCTCTTTCTCTATACCCTTTGACACTTCTGTGTCCCCCTTTGATACCTCTCTCTTTATCCCCTTTTGACACATCTCTTAATTATTTGATGCCTCTTTCTTTTGACTCTGACAACTCTCTCTTTGACATCTCTCTCCGACTTTGATACCCATCTTTCCTGACTTCTGGACACCCCTCTTTCCAACTTTGACATCTCTCTCTCCAGTTCTGAAACCTCTCTCTTCTGCTTTGACATATCTCTCCCCCACTTTGACACATCTCCCTCCTGCCTTGACACTTCTGTCTCCAGCTTTGGTACCTCTTTGTCTCTCCTGACTCTTTGACACCCCTCTATCTTTGATGTCCCTCTCCTGATTTTTGGAACCCCTCTGTCCAGTTTTGACACCCCTTTCTCCCATTTTGATAGTTGTTCTGACTTATATGTCTCTCTCACATTTCTACCTGTCTTTGCTGTCATTACTCTAGAGCTACAAGCACCTCATATGTCTGCATTCTCTGTGATTCTTGCCACCTTATTCTCCCTCTACTGACTAAAGTCTCTCAAGAGTTATGACACTTACGTGGTAAAAGACCTTCCAATGGCTTTTCGCTGTAGTTTGGATATCTGATGTCGAAAATGGAGCAAGCCTTGAGTGAGTGAAATCTTGAGTTAGTGCGTATTTTGATATGGGTATGGCTGGGTTGGGGATTCCAAGGCCCCAGAGCTATGGGAAAAATTGGCAAAGGTTTCCTTAGGAGCCTAAGTATGAGTATAAACAATTAGTCAGTGTATGCAAAAACAAGCAACTTTGTTTTCTTCCCCAGGGTATGTTTCCAGCTCGAGACTTCTTGCCTACAGAGACCACCTCGAGGACTAGCTGCCCCTGATATACATAAGAAACATGCTGATGTTTTGGGTTGTAGGCTAGAGAACCCTACCTGGTCCCTGCTCAACAGAACATGTGTCTATATGTCCATCCCTTCTTCATTCCCTTGCTGTCCCTATCCAGGGTTATAAAACCCAAGCCACATGGGTTCCAGTAATCTAAAACCTTTCATTTCTTGAGACTCCTCTAAGATTCCAAACTTTATGGAAACCATTTCATTTCTATCCTGTCTTCCCTAGGCCTCTCCATGGTTGATTAAACTCTGTCTCATCATCCTCTCCCTGTACACAGTAGGCACTGATTGTTTGTGTCCTTCAACATTTATATGCCCAAAGTCTCAACTACCAGGGAAACTAATTACCATCAAGTGGTGTCCTGATGAAGTGACCCTAACTCTATGGAATTGGTGTCTCTAGAAAGAGACAATATCTGTGGCAGGAAGAGTATTCACCAGAAGCCAATCCTGACAGCATGACCTTGACCTTCTACCCCCCACAACTGTGAAGAAAATATTCTGCCATTTTCTCCTCTATTATGCATACTGAGCTAACTAATGCATCTTACTCTACTTCTTCCCTTATCTCATGTGTGTTGTGGGAAATATTAAAAATAAGAGTAACTGCACACTCTCCGTGGGTTTAGAACATGCTCCTGTGATCTTGCCAACCCGCCAACTGCTCAGCAGTCCACAGAACTCATGCAGGACTTCAGGGCTCCTTCCCAGTACAGTGTCACTAGACGGTCCCTCTGTCCGCCATCTCTCTGGAAGGGGACCCCCAGTTCTTCTCACTTCCATGCATTGCCCACGTACCCCACAATCTGCCTCCTTACTGCCTAATTACTTGGTAGAATAAGACTTTTAATGCTTAATTAATCAGATTTATGTATAAATAATAATCATAACTTACAAGTTGTCAATACAATAATTTTAGAGCCAATTGATAATGATAAAAGCTTTATCCCAATATTTCTAACCTTATAAAACATAGCTATTTGTGGCTAGTAAATGCCATGCAGGTCCATGTCTGAGACCATCTGGACTCTCCTCCTCCTCCTGCAACCTCTCCGTCCCACCTACTCCTAGCTCTGCCTCCCTGTTCCTGTCCAATCACAGGCCTTCTACTGTCCTAATGTGATTAGACATGGAAAATCCTGCAACACTTGTATTCAAAAAAAGCCAAAACAATCTGAAAACTTAGCCCTGAATTATTGGCCTATAGAAAGCACTCCCGACCCCACTCACTCACAGCACCCAGAATTACTACTATTCATCGTGCCAACAGTTGCTATAGCTTAAATGTGTCTGCTCCAAACCCTGCTTCTGAAACTCAGCAGTGAGTGTGATGGAGTCAGGAGAGACAGATACTTTGCAGTAACTAAGATGCACCTCCTAAGATGGTATGCAGGTTTGAAGGCTTGTGGAAGAACCTCAAGCAGCACTTGGCTAGCATGCCATTAAGGATGACTTTTCTTCCCTCCCAGGATTCACAACACCAAAGTTGCAACATAGAAGCAGAGATACTGGGCTACAGCTGGCACTCTTGTGGAATCTCCATCATCCAGAACTGCGAGAATATAAATTCCTGTTCTTTATGATTACCCAGGTGCTGGTATTTTGCTCTCTAGCAGGCATAGGTGATCATGTCACAAAATGTTTAGTATTTGGATTCATAATGGAGAAGAACACTACAAAGTCCAGTCACCCAACTTTGCATAGCCTCAGGGTCTGGCCCCATGCCTGATATGATGATATTTCAGAGTACTTTATGGAGTTCACATAAGTATTTAAAAGAACAGACCATTTTTAATTTTGATCTCTGTTGCTGTGAGAAATATGTATTAAAATTTTCAAAGGATTTATTGGAGAAAGGTCGAAAAATAACTTTGAGAGCAGTAAATTGTTTATAATAGAACACAAGACAATGGTCTTTTATCCAATTTGTAAATGTCTTCAACACTAAAACAAAATGGAAGAAGGAATTATAAATGGCTTTTTTAAGTACTTTATGCTCTAAGGACTTTATAATTCCCACAGGTCAAAATATATTCTAGGAGCCAAGCTCTGTAGTCAAGCTGACTCCCATGAAACTGCAGCTGACCACCACCTAACAGGCGAGTGACACAAAGGCATGATTTTATACTTTTCAGTTTCCCCTACCCCTCTCTTCTTTATTTTTCATTTTTATTTTGTATATGGAACTTAGGGCCTCACATGCACGAGGTTAACTTCTACCACTGAACTCTGCCTCCAGGTTCTGTATTGAATTTCTCCAGCAATCAGTGTCTTTATTATTTTTCTAAGGCCATGATAAGACACCATGACCAAGGCAACTTACTGAAGAAAGAGTTAATTTGAGAATTACAGTTTCAGAGGGTTACGGTCTGTGACCATCATGGTTGGGAGCATGGCAACAGGCCCGCAGGCATGGCACTGGAGCAATAGCTGAGAGAGTACATGCTGATCCAGCAGCACAAGGCAGAAAAAAAAAAGAAAAGAAAAGAAAGAGTGCTAACTAGAAATGGCATGGGCTTTTGAAACCCCCAATGACACACCTCCTTCATCCTTCCCAAACAATTCCACCAACTCAGAACCAACTAATTAAACATATGAGCATATGAAGACCATTCTCATTCAAACCACCACACTTAGTTTTCCCAGTTGTTCATTTCAGTTGATAATTAACACCTGCTTCCTAGAAATGGTGGTGCAATTAAAGAAACAACACAGGTAAATGTCTTAGAATAACGACTAACATGCACTAGGTACTCAATTATTGGTAAGCTGGTATAGTTTATTTTTTTAATTAGTAAAACAGGTTTAGGAAAAGACAAACTATTGGTTTTCTTAATGCTAAGATTAGGGTCTGGGACTCTGCTGTTTTTGACACTATGGAGAATGATTACCCTGGGCTTTCATCTGAAGTTGCCATGTCCAACACGATTCTAATTTATATATCCCCCCCATTATGCTCCAAATAGATGGCAGGAAAATTAAACATGAATGTAAAATGTAACAAACTTAGAGTTAAAGGTTGAATAAGAGTGAAGACAAAGTTGGGTTAGCAATAAATAATATATCACCTAAAACTATGAGAATTATTAAGGCTTAAGATAAGGTTCTAAAGGTTGGCAAGATAGTTCTACAGGTAAAGAGTGCTTGCTGACAAGCCTGATGACCTGGGTTTGATCCCCAGGACCTACAGGTGGGAGGAGAGAAGTGACTCCTAAAAGTTGTTCTCTAACCTTCCAAGTATGTGCCTTGACATGTGCACCGTCCTCAAAAACTGTGATATATTTTTAAGATAAAGCACTAAAAGCAAAAGAGGCTGGGCTGGGATGTTAATTCTCTTCTATCTTTCCTCCTTTTAAATTTCTTTCTCAAAATTATTTCACTGGTTAATTAATTTTTAAAGTACCTATTTTTATTTTCAGCATCAAAATTTCTATTTAAAAAAATGTCATCTGTGGTAGTACAAGCCTTTAATACCAGTATTTAAGAAGCAGAGGCAGGAGAATTTCTGTGAGCTTGAAGCCAGCATCATCTCAGTACGAAGTTCTAGGACAGTCAGGCTACATAGTAATACCATGTCTCAAAATAATGATAATGATAACAATAACAATAACAAACAATAACAAAAGCAATAACCTGTACCTACAAATGAATTTTTATTTTCCCTGTTTTGGTTCATGAAGTTGATGATTAACCTTAGTTGTCAACTTGACTGGATCTGGATCAACTCAGAAACAAACTGTTGTGTGCATTTTAAGGAAATTTCCTAAGCAGGTTACTTGAGGTGGGGAGTCCTACCCAAACGTGGGTTGCCCCTTCCGGTAGCAATCAGATAAAAAGATATGTGGCCCAATGATAAAGGTTTGTTCCATGCCTGAGTGGCTTCCTGTTGTCTTCTGGTCCTGCTGGCAAGTTCAGCACCTTGTTTCTGCCGTTTTATCAACCATACTCAGCTGCTGCTGTTATCTCTGCTATCAGAACTCAGTCTCCTCAGCCCTCCATGGTGGACTGAAGACCAGTGGCTCTCCAGGAATCTTCAGGCCTTCAGATTGGAAGGTATTCAGCATCATGGACTGAGCAGTTTCTGGTTTCTCAGCTTCACAAGGGTACAGTCAGCCTTTGCAGAAAGCTGACTGAATAAATCTCCCTTTTATATATGGCTGTTTCAGGAATTATATATAAACCTTGTGAGAAGACAGGAACTTTTGTGAATGGGGACATAGGTGTTTAGTATTAATTAGATTGTGTGGTCCTCTGGGTATCAGCCCATTGCTGCCTTGACTTTATGGAGTAATTGGGTTTTCCATTTTACCGATAAGGCCTTATCTGTAAACAGTGAGCATCCTGGAGTTGCAAGTAGTTAGAACTCAAATCCACCACAGTCTCTGAGGCTTCTACTGCTATTTGGGGAGCGAACACATATTTCTGTTCAAAGATGTCAATACAGCTCCAAAGAGTTCTTTGCAAGCCCAGCTTTGTCCTATGGGGAAACTATGACTAAGTGAGGTGTGCCATTAGGTGGCCATGTTTGCATGCTGTGCCAGATTGCCAGCAGAAATGTCAGGGGTGAGTGGGAAGAAAGTCTTAGTGTGGATACCCAGGGTAATGGAATCACTCAAAATGTTCTAGAATCTGAATCAAGTCTTAACAAATAATAGGAAAATAATAGGAATAAAACAAAATGGGTATCAGATAAACTCAGGAGTAAACAGCTAAAAATCTATGAAAGGCCTGGAACCTTTAGAATTACAGCTCAAAGCAAGATGTTAAAACTATAGTGCTCATTTATTTATCTTTACCCGAACTTTGAGAAAAGGCACTTGGAAGTGTGCCATTAAAATGGAATATGTATAGGGATTACTTCCACCAGCTCATCAATGAAGTAGAAGATTGTTCTAATTTATAATAACATAGGAACAGTTGGATTTCAGTTGGAAAACATCAGGCTTAACTATGAATAGTTTCCTGAATCCAAATCTTGTGCATTAAAACCTCCCTGTCTCTTTCCCTTCCCCACCTCTCCTTCCCTCCCTCCCTGCTTCCCTGCCTCTCTCCCTTCCTTCCCTCTCTCTGTGGGCTATGCATGCACATGAGGAGGCTAGGGAGAGGTGTTGGGTATTGTTCTATGTACTCCAGAGAATGATCTATAGTTAGCTGTGCTTTGAATGAGTGAATTCATAATATATTTAGCAAGCAAAAACAATATGAAAGATTGAGTAAATATTGAGAACCTGATAGAAACAGCTGATAGATAGCAAATCTATCATCAAATCAGATGCTAAAACATCCAGCAGAGACAACTGGAACAGCCCAATAACAAAAGCAAGCAAGCAAGCAAACTGACAAACATCCAGCAGAGATCAACAGGCAAGACCCCACTGAGGCTGTCAGCTGGAATCCTGGACTGAGAGTCCTGGTGGAACCCTCCCCCTTATCCTCTCAATTCCCCCCTCCCCCCACCCCAGTAGTCAGGCAAGATTTCTAAGAACAAACAGCAATAAACATGATCTAACTGGGAGCCTAGCAAAATTTGGCTGGGGAAGTTGAGGCAGTTAGTTGTAGATGCCCCAATGCTTCCTATGGCTGAACTACCAACTTCCTGTTCCTACCTTAGACATTTGTGTACCAGGGAATCAGCAATAACAGTGTCAGCTGGAAATAGCTGACCTTGAGGCTACTCTCAGGAATGCGACTCTTTTGATCCTCTTGCCTCTTGTTTTACCTTTCCTGGCTCTGAAGCCATGGTCCCAGCCTGACACAGGTCAGAGAGTATGGGGGATGCCCAATATAAACATTCTTGGGTCAGAAGTCACTTTTACAGTGAATTCCAACAGCCGATGACAGTTTATTGATTTAATTGTCCTACTCTGTCACTCTCTGCCTTTTCCCCATGGGCCAGGCTCTCTCACTGACCCTGGTATGAAACTGGCAGCAAGCCCCAGGGATCCAAACAAACAAGTGTGTGTTTGGTGTAGCCTGTCTTTTGATGTGAGTGGTAGGGATTTGAACTCAGGCCCTCATGCTTCATAGCAAGTGTTCTTACCCACAGACCCATCTCCTTAGCCCCTAAAAGCCTTCATGACCAAGCATGCACATAACTTCCAATCTGCCTTGGTAATGCCATACTCTCTGATCCAGTCTCCTGTCCTACTTATCCTTTAGATCTCAAGAAGAATAAAGTACATGTACTACACATTTTTCGTACTTCTGAGGGTTGGGTAAGGCTAAACTTAACATACAAGGTCCGAGATGGCTGCCTCTGGTTTTTTGGTTCATTTATGTGCTTCCCAAAGCTGCCTTTGTGCTCCTTGGCAGAGCTGAGTGTTGTGATGCAGACTATATTCCATGAAGCCTAACCCTTGACAGAAAATGTCTACCACCCCAGCAGTAAGACAGAATGGCTTCCTTTCCTAGCTTTATTTGTTAAAAGAGAAAAACAAACGTGAAAATAAAAAAGTGTGTGATGGGCAATATGTCCCTTGTGGGTGCTCCTCTGTCATGTAAGTTTTCTTTTAAATGTGCTTTTGGGAAACATCTTAGGATATGGACAAATAGCATCTCATCAGCAGGACACTCCGTGGTACTTGCCTTTTCTCCGTATCTGAGATTAGCACACTGCATGGAAATCTGTCCCTTAGATAAGTCCCGGAGCTTCATAATAAAAACAACTGTGAGTATTCTCAAAGCAAGTTGACCCAGGGGCTACAATGGCTTTATAGCACAATGAAGAAAAATATCCATCTTTATAGTGTATTTCCCAATTATTTAACTAGATTCTAGTTTTCTCTTCAATATCAAACTAAAGGGTGCTACTCTGAACATTATATAAAAGAATAACTTGTTGTACTTTAGCCCCTGTTTTCGTTAAAAAACCCAAACAAATAATATATTAAATATTTAAGATGTATCTCATGTGTATATGAAATGGGTACTGTAGAGTTAGTAGCACATCTGTCATCTCACAGAGTTGATGGAAAGAACAGCTAAAAGCCTACTTTATTTACCAATTGATTTTTTATTCTCTCATTCTGTTTCTTTATTTGTTTATTTTTTTAGAGTTTAGATATAAACATTATTGTGTGGTTTCTATTCATGTCAGGTTTATTCTACCCAAGATCATATCAGGGTCTCTTTTTTAAAGACTGAGTAACATGGTGGTGTGTGTGAATACATCCCACCTTTTCTCTCCACTCAAACTGGTCTGCTTCCACAGTGTAGCTGAACAGTGCCGTGGTGAACATGAGAATGAGGACATCTTTGAGGGGTGACTTCTGATTGCTGGGCCACATGGTAGTTCTAATTTTAATTATCTGAGCTGCTTCCATACTGTTTTCCGTAGAAGCTACACATATAGATCTACACCCCCAGCAATGGTCTCTGAAACTCCTGCCTCCCTCTCCACTGGTTAGTCAGAATTTGTTCTTCTTGACTTTTGAATGACAGCTACCTTAGCAGGCTTGAGATTGTGTCTCAGGGAGGTCCTGATTTATGCTCTGCTAATGACTAGTGAACCAATGATATTGAACTTGTTCAGATTCAGAGAACGATGTGCGACCCTCTGTTTACATGTTTTCTGTGAGGGAAGCATCTTCTCAGGTACTTTGTCGCTTTTTAAAGCATATTTACTTTAATAGTTTTATTAATTCTTTGAGGATGTCATAAGATATATTCTGACCACATTCACTCCACTCCTTCTAACTCCTCCCAGTCCACCCCGAACCTCTGTATCCCCTCCCAAGTGCATGTCATGTAAGGAGAGGTTCTGATGCTATCCCCGTTCCCCAAGTGGTTCTTGATTTTTCAATAAAGAAGGCTGGGGGCTAATTGCTGGGTGAAGGGTATAGATGGGACTTCTGGATCCCAGGAGGAAAAGGCAGATGCAAGGAAGAAGAGAGTTTTCTCTGTTATGCTTTGAAGGAAGAAGGATGCAGTGATCATATAAGGCCTTGTGGGGGATCTGGGCCTGCAGCCTCTGCTATGGGTGGATGGCCAAGGATGCTTGGCAGGGAGGAGCTAAATGATATAAGCCACTAAGATTAGGGTGGAAGGAGAGATGGAGATAATAAATTGAAAAGGGCACGCATTTCCAGGCAGGTGATAGCTGCACTCAGCAATTGTGCCTAGTAGGCAAGTTAAGGTAACAAGGCTGTACGTGTGTGTTTTATCTTCAGATTCAAGGGTCTCAAGAGTGGGCTCACAGCATGAACTCTCCTGAGCAAAGGGGGTTAGAAAAGGAAGCCAGGTTGTGCTGTTGGCAGCTGATCCCAGAGCTAAGCGGGTGTAACAAAAGGAAAGACTGGAGGGGCCAGAGCTTGGGCTGAAGTCCTGGGTAAAGGCAGTAGCAATTTTTTTTAATACTACACACAACACGTGTCATTTTTTCTTTTGTTTTTTTTCTTCTTTTATATTTTTAGTAACCGATGGGGTCCAATTTGTGCTGCCCACATACATAGGGTGTCGAGCCTGGTCTACAGTCCTGGTGCACTAATCATAAAGAAAACAGCTTTATCTATTTTTATTGGTCTGTTTTTCTATTATTGGGTGCTATGTTCTTAATCTTACTGGGTGAAAATCTGACTCAAGTTTAGATATTAACGTCTTAGCAAGCACATCATTTGCGAACCTCACACCAGTTGTAGGTTGCTGCTTTCTTTCCTTGATTCTTTCTCTGCTGGGCCCAAGCTTTGAGCTTGATGTCCTCTCTTAATTATTCTAGCCTGAGCATCTGGTGTGATATCCAAAATTCCCAGTGCTCAGGACTTCTGGTCTCTTCTAAGCCTTATGGCCTGGGATGTAGAGTCAGGCTGTAACACACCGTGAGTGAGCTGACTTTTGTGTCTGGTATCAGAGTCCAGTTTCCTTTCCTCCTTTAGTATTTTTTATAGCATGCATGACTTCTCACTACATAAGTATTTACTAGTCTGTAGCCTCTCTCCAAATCTTACAGTAATTTCAGGCCCCCTGTGGGTAAATCCTTAGTGTATACGTTCCCTGCTGAGTTCTTAAAGCCAAGACCAGGACTGTGGCCTGGGTACAAACTGGGGAGAATTATTTTTACCCTCATTTGGTAAATGTCAAAAATATCAACGTAGAAGTTTAAGTTAAATTGCTTGCGTCCACACCAACTGTGACTGTATCCAGTAATAATAATCGAGGACCATAGGAAATATGAACCATAAGAAATATGGGAGAGGAATTACCAGTGTGGTAGTGTATACCTGTAATCCCAGAAATTAGGAGGCAGAAGTAAAAGAATCATGACTTTAAGGGTAGCCTGAGGCACACAGCAAATATCAGGCTAGTCTGAGCTACACAGCAGGATCCCATTAAAAAACAAAAACAACAACAAAATCATTGTGTGAAGTCATTTGTTGCCAAGTCTGGTTCAGGCTTACTGACTCACATAGGAGAAGGAGAGAACTGTTGTGCTCTAACATCCACATGTTAACCATGACACATGACAACCCCCCAACACACATACACACACAAAGTAAGTGTAAAATGGCTTTGGATTGAAAAGAAACCATTTCAGACCCTGTTGAGAGTGCGTACTCCTCCATTTTACATATAAGGAAGGAAAATACTTCCAGGTCCAGGTTCAGTGAAATACTGGTTGCTGATGCAACCCAGCTCCGGATTTACTAACGAGAAGGAAGCATGCTAGAGTCAATGTCAGAAAGTGAACAGCAGGATGGATCAATTCGCATTCTTCTGCATGCTGACCTCCAGTTAAACCAGCACCATTTGTTGAAAAGGCTATCTTTTTTCCACTGGATGTTTTCAGCTCCATCCTTATCTCTTTGTACTAAGCTCAACTCCAAATGGATCAAGGACCTCCACATAAAGACACTCTGAAGCTAATAGAAAAGAAACTAGGGAAGACCCTTGAGGACATTGGTACAAGGGGGAAAGTTCCTGAACAGAACACCAATAGCTTATGCTCTAAGATCAAGAATTGACAAATGGGACCTCATAAAGTTACAAAGTTTCTGTAAGGCAAAGGACACCATCAAAAGGACAAATCAGCAACCAACAAATTGGGAAAAGATCTTCACCAGCCATACATCAGATAGAGGGCTAATATCCAATATATACAAAGAACTCAAGAAGTTAGACCCCAGAAAGCCAAATAACCCTATTAAAAAATGGGGTACAGAGCTAAACAAAGAATTTTCACCAGAAGAACTTCGGATGGCTGAGAAGTATCATAAAAAGTGCTCAACTTCATTAGTCATTAGGGAAATGCAAATCAAAACAACCCTGAGATTTCACCATTCAGAATGGCTAAGACTAAAAATTCAGGAGACAGCAGGTGTTGGGGAGGATGTGGAGAAAGAGGAACACTCCTCCACTGCTGGTGGGGTTGCAAATTGGTACAACCACTCTGGAAATCAGTCTGGCGGTTCCTCAGAAAACTGGGCACATCACTTTCAGGGAGTGAGGGGCCAGAAAAGGGGAAATCATTTGTAATGTAAATAAAAAATATATCGAATAAAAATAAATAAATAAATAAATAAATAAATAAATAAATAAATAAATAAATGAAAAGTGAACAGCAGCAGTTCACACTTCATTTGCCTCCTGGCATTTGAAATGGCTCCAGGAGCTTGTCATCCTGTAACATTCTCTGTTGTACAGGAAGTAACATTACCAAGAAATTTCCAAGATCAGGAGCTAATGCTGGCTTTAGACAGCATGGTTACCGTGACTACAAGATGGAGCCCCTTAACTAGGTATCATTTTGGCAATGTTAATTTAGCATCAATCTTAGAAAAACTACATTTAGGATCACCTCAATAAATGCTTTCGAAAACATACCACAACAGGACTCTCATGGCAAACAACTGACACTATTCCTTTAGGTCACATGATATTTAATAATATTTAAAATCCTTGAAGGTAAATAAATCCACTGAACTAAAACTCACATAGCTGTAAAGTTCATCCTTTTAAAGTACAGTCCAATGACTTTTAAAAGTATGGTCACATTGTCCACTTTACCACTACGTAATGCCAGACCATAGAAAAATATCCAATATCTATTACCAGTCACTTCTCATTTACCCAGAACTTTCTGGTCCTGGGAAGTATAAACCTGTTTTTGTTTTTATGAATTTTTCTATTCTGGACATTTCCTGTGAGCAGAATCATGTGTCCTTTCATTACTTAGCATATTTTCAGTGTTCACCTATGTTATATAATATGTAGTTGTTTGTCTTATTTTATTTCTCTTTATTTTATGGATAAGTGTTTTCTTCATTGTTTGTTTGTGCACAGTGTGCTTACCTGGCATTTGCAGTGGTCAGAAGAGGACATTCGATTAGCTGGAATTGCAGCGGTTGGTAGTTGTAAACCACCAGGTAGATGCTGAGAACCAAATCTGGGTCCTCTGCAAAAGCAGCAAGTACTCTTAACCCCTTACCTATATCTTCATCCTACTTCATTCTTTTCTGTGATTCTGGATATGCCACATACTACTGACTGTACTTCAGCTGATGAAGAACCTTCAGCTAATGAATGCTGCTATGAACCTTTCGGAGTCCACATTCTCAGGGCCCTCAGATCATGCATGCGGGTGGAACTGCTGGGCTGATGGTTTCTGGTGGTTCCTCCTAGAGGAACTGCTGGATTCTTTGGTCACACGGGTTGCACTGTTTGGTGTTCTCAGCAGCAATGTACCATGGTCCCAGTGTTTCACATACTTGACAGCACTTGTTGTTGCCTCTATTTGCCATGCTACAATGTCCTCACTCCACCATCATGGACTCTAATTCTCTGAAACTGTAAGCCTAATTAAATATTATATATGTCGTATTAATATATATGTTTCCTTGGTCATGGTATTTTTGTCACAGCAATAGAGAAGTAACTAAAACAATACCAATCACTGTGATATCTGAAAAATCCAAGTTGTCTTTACAATCCTGAATGATAGTTCCAGGCCCATTCAGTTCCTGGGGCTTTATCTGAAGATTGCACTGTGGAGTCTGTTGAAGGAAGATTATCATCTCTAAGAGTCCAAAAGCAAAAGTAAATCATCCTCTTCATGGTTCAGTGCATTATTACCATGTCACTTGGTCAGGGATAAGGAATCAGAGAAAGAGACTCCAAAGAGACTCTGAATTGTGCACACCATTAGAATATCTGAATCTCAGGCAAGGCTTGCACCTACAATATGTCTTTTGATGATTTTCCCCATTCACTTTTAGAGCCAGCAAGGTGACAATAAAAAGACTCTGCATCATGTAAAATGACATGCTTTATTTTTCATATTTGTTCCCTCAAGAAGTAACATTGCAAAGAAATAGCACCTCTCAAAGCCAGGGCCTGCATCATTCATGAGCTCTGCGTGGCTCTCGCAGGGAAGCAGATATTTCAGTTCTCAAAACTCAAGACACAATTTACCTTTTATCGGAGCTTTGTTATAAATCCTGTTTGTACATGTGTATGCTGAGCTGTTTTATATTAGATACCCTGGCCATAAGAAATGGTTATGCGCTGCTGTTTGTCAATCAGAACAAGACCATGGTTTGTAAAAGGAGGTTTCTTTAGAAAAGAGAAAAAACAGAAAGCCTAAGAGTGACAAAAGGCCCCCTGCCCACAACTAGCCCCAAACTCCTAGCATTAAAATATCTGTTGTGCTAGTTAGCTATATGACATCTGCTCTCAGGGAGAGGAAAGACAAAAGACCTTGTGAGTTCATGTTAACCTTTATATTGCTACTTTATTCCCCTGGGTAAGATAATCACTAAGTGGTTGTTATTGTTGTTGTTGTTGTTTTGGTTTGGGTTTGGCTTTTTGTTTTTGTTTTTGTTTTTGTTTAGTTCAAATCAATTTTTGTCATGTCTGTATTTTCACTGAGTGTCTAGAGTCAATCAATTATACATATGGTTCTGTCCTTGGGTCCTTAGTATACTGCTTTTACTGAACATGCATTAAACATTCTGTGCCTGAGAGACACCAGACTGTCCTTCTCTCCTAGCAAGCCATCTAGGACTTGTTATCTAGACAAATCTGCTCCAGGATACTAGTCAATCAAGCGCTCTTCTGCTTGAGCCCTTCATCTAAAGGTCTTCATCCCACATCTATGTTTGGTTTCATTGTCTTGTAAATGCGTGGTACCCTCCTCTATCATACTGGTTTCCTGCTATGCAGAAAGAATAACCAGGTCCCTAAGTTTGGGTCTGTTTTTTCCCACTTTGATATATCTAGGGCCCAAACAGCTTTTGGCCTATGGTCTCCCATCAGTACTTTAGGACAAATGAAAGAGTAAAATGGCTGTTGGTGTTGGTGTTGACTCTGTTTTTATGTCTCTGGGTGTCTTAGTCAGGGTTTCTATTCCTGCACAAACATCATGACCAA
This sequence comes from Apodemus sylvaticus, assembly GCF_947179515.1. NCBI lineage: Eukaryota > Metazoa > Chordata > Mammalia > Rodentia > Muridae > Apodemus > Apodemus sylvaticus. Next base: position 1,775,719 of record NC_067477.1, on the reverse strand, counting down.
GAAGCAAGTTGGGGAGGAAAGGGTTTATTCAGCTTACACTTCCACGTTGCAGTTTATCACTAAAGGAAGTCAGGACTGGAACTCAAGCAGGTCAGGAAGCAGGAGCTGATGCGGAGGCCATGGAGGGATGTTTCTTACTGGCTTGCTTCCCTGGCCTGCTCAGCCTGCTCTCTTACAGAACCCAAGATTACCAGCCCAAAGGTGGTACCACTCACAAGGGGGCCTCCCTCCCCCCCATCACTAACTGAGAAAATGTCTCACAGTTGGATCTCATGGAGGCACTTCCCCAACCGAAACTCCTTTCTCTGTGATAACTCCAGCCTGTGTCACTCAAAGCCAGCCAGTACACTGGGCCTTTCATTTGTTTAAAGAATAAATTCATTAACTTCTTTTGAAACTCTAGGACAAATATGCATATATCCTCTTTCCTTCCAGCCACTTCTTCCTCTTTCTACCCATTTCTCCTATTCTGCATGTTCTATCTGGTCAAGCTGATATCATGGCGCTGGATACCGGTACCGATCCCTTTAACAGAAATTATCATCTCCCCCAACACCTACTACAGATAAATAGGCTTCATCTTGTTTTCTTTTTAATAAAGTATTTATTTATTTTTGAGGTGGGGGTCTCACATATCCCAGGCTCATTGTGAATTCTCTATGTAGCATAAGATGACCCTGGGCTCCCAGTTCTCCTGTTTTGGGATTATATGCGCAGGTGACTGGGCCCAGTTTATGTGGGACTGGGGTTTGAATCCAGGACTTCATGTATTCTCTTCTGGTCCAGGCAGTACTTTATCAACTAGGCTGAATTTTCGGAGTCTTGGCCTTTATCACCACTAATACCCAGGCTCTATGACATGATCTGATGAATTCTCCCTCTCAAGTATCTCCTGGCTCAAGCTTCTCATGTCCAGCTGACAACCCAACTGTGGGCCACTGCAACCTTCTCCTATTGGGGCCATGCAGCACCTGAAAGCCTAAAACTACCATGACACCAAGCTATCTTTGAAGAAAAGGGACCTAGACGGTTCTGGGTAAGGTCAAGAGGCTTGGGTAGACTTTATGAAGTAGAAGGTGCCTTGCTACTTGATTAATCTTGTAATTAAAAATAAGCACAACTATATTGTGGGCTGGGCATGGGATAATCATATGAGGGGTGTTGAGAGCCCAAGACAAGTATCCCCTGGTGTGGGAGTTGGCCAGGTCTGGCCACTGGCTCTTGGTGAGGTCAGTAACCGGCCTCACTTTCACAGTGATGCCCCTTATTCTCAGGCCTCCCTGAATGCTCCCATCAGATAAGGCCACTCTTTGTATTGAACAAATGACACCACAAAATCTTATCTAAACCCAGATGAAAACAATATCACTTGGAAACCACAAATACCAAATGTCTCCTCTCTCAGCTAACAGGAGCAAAGACTATTTCTTCCCAGTTACAGTGGCACCTTGTGCTGGTAATCCTGGATATATAAGCGTACAGATCGGTCAAATCTTTATGATAACAAATCATAAATCTATTTTAAAGGAATTTTGGCATACATATAATTTTGCTATCTACTAAAGACAAAAGAAAACTTGCACACTAATGAAAAGGATTAGTCTAACACAGTACAATCCTAATCTAATTAGTAATGTGATATGTGCTGAGAAATGATATAAAAGATCTTAGTGTTTTCTCTTCTGTAATTAAATCCTTATGTGTCTATAGTACAGGAACCTTGATGTGTATAATAAGAACACCACAATCAGGACTGGAGAGATGGCTCAGCGATTTAAGAGCACTGACTCTTCTTCCAGAGGAACTGGGTTCAAATCCCGGCACCCACATGGAAGCTCACAACTATCTGTTAATTCCAAGATCTGACACTCTCACATGAATATACTTGCAGGAAAAAGCAACAGTGCACATAAAATAAAGGTAAATTTAAGTAGAAATAGGAAGAGAAGATGACAATAACCACCAGCATCACAATCCATAATGTTCAGTAGTCTGGAATCTGAGCCCAGGTGTTTCAGGCATTTGTGGTGTGGTGTATGGCAGGACAAGAGTGTACACATATGTGCAAAGCATGTGTGTTACATATTTAGAACCAAGGCTGCAGCACAACAAGGTAAGCACTTCTGAAAACGAATAGAATGTGTCAGGTTAGAATTTGACTTAATTTTTGGACGTTGCACATTCAGAAACATTTCACTATTGCTGTTACTAACTTTATTTTCAATCTCCACATTCAGTTATGTCAGTGACGTCATAGGAGTCATGGCCCACAGTTTAATAAGCTTTAGTTTGGGGGTGGAGAGTTGGCTTGGTGGTAAAGGCAGCTTGCTGCTCTTCCAGAGGACCAGGGATTGGTTCACAATAACCCTAATTCCAGCTCCAGAAGATTCAAAGCCCTTCTAGCCTCCACGGGCACACACAACACACACACACACACACACACACACACACACACACACAAGCACAATGGATAAATTTTAAAAAATCAAAATATACTTTCCAAAATGAAAAGCTTTAAGGTCATGGAATTAATCCCCTCTTCCCAACAGCACCCAGTGCAGATGAAAGCCCTGCATTTTGGAACCTTCCCAAGTCACCTGACACCTGAACAAACCCTGTGAGGGGCCTTTCCAGTATTCTAGTTTAGGCTGCCCCACACTTTTGCAGGTGCATGGTTTACTTTATCAAGGAGTGATAAACCCAGCAGTCCAGCTCTAGCTTTATCTGGGTCATCTATGACTGGAGCACAGGAATCCTAGGATGAGAATTCTCCTTATTTGACTGAATGATTCTGGTCATTGTTCAGAAACATTGGTGCTGAGCAGACACAGGGAAGGTGGTGAGTGGAATTCAGGCTGTAACTGGGTGCTTGAGGATAGTTAAGGTCTGCAGTATTGAGAATAGTGACTGCACAAGATGCAACCTTCTTCCTCAGTTTCCCCCAAAGTCTCAAGGTTTCTGAGAACTTGTCCCTAAAAGGGGTATGTTCTGTCTGAAATTAAAGAAGCAGTAGTCTACTGCCTTGGATGCTTAAACTGCTTACGAAACCATTTGAAAATTATTAACCTCTGTGCTCCAGGAATTTTCCCAACCGTTGCAAATATAGGAAGATGTCGAACTCATGAGCACCTTTCTTGAGCCCTAAGATCTATATTGTAATTGGTTATGAAAGACAATAAAAAATATCTGTCTGGAAAAAAAGGGTTAGAAGGAAATAATTATTACTTAGTTTGTCAAGCTAGACAAATGTGTTTTAGGAAATCTTTCATACTGGGTGATAGAAGTGAAGATGTATGGTGGAGAGGGGTGGATTGAAGCAGAAATCTAAATATAGAGAGATAGAGTACCACACACAGATCAGATAGAGGGCATTCTAGGCAGCATGAGTCCCAGTGACCCTCAGCTGAACCACCCTTGAGCTAGGCAGTCTCAACTAGTAGCAGTGTTTTGCCTGCAAATCCCAGACTCCTGACTTTATAGAGTGTCCCCGCCTCTGATTCTTGTGACCACAGTAAAGCTCCAGCAGGAATTTCATCCCTCATCCTCAAGTCCTCAAGTGCAGTGGCCTGCACAGCTTTTTATGCTCACACCCACCAGCCCCCACCTACCTAGGAAGTCATCTTTAAGGTTAGTGGACATAAAGAATAGCTTTTTTTTCTGAGAACAAATGTTAGCATGATGCAGTACCTTATGTGATATCCAAAGCATTTAGCTCTCAATGTACATCCCCACAAGAGTGCACCGGCATCCCCAATTAGGATGAGAAATGCAAAGGTTGGGAATCAGGAGCAGCTACAATACAGAATACCCACAGAGGTTAGGTAGCTTGTTAGGACTAGGGGAGAGTAGATGACCTTCCAAGGGCAGGACAATAGAATATAGTTTTAGAAAGGAATAAAGGGGAAATTAGAACAGGGATGATTTAAAGGGGGTAGGGGAGGAGGTGATGGGTAAAAAAAGTGAATCTTAGAAGGTTAACTAACACTAAAATCTTTTTGAAGAGCCATATGGAAACTTTTTATAAGCTTCATATATATGTATATATGGAATTTATATGGAATCACCTTATAATGGATCAGATAGACCATCTAAACAGTCCCATAACCCCTAAAGAAATAGAAGTACTCAGTGAAAGTCTTACAACCAAAAAAAGCACAGAACCAGATTTAGTCCAGAATTGTATCAGACCTTCAAAGAAGACCTAACAGAAATATTCTTCAAACTATTACACAAATTATAAACGAAGGAACACTACCCAATTCATTCTATGAAGCCACAATTATGCTGATACCAAAACCACACAAAGATCCAACAAAGAAAGAGAACATCAGACAGATTTCCCTTATGAATATTGATGCAAAAATACTCAATAAAATTCTTGCCAACCGAATCCAAGAACACATCAAAACGATCATTCACGATTAAGTAGGCTTCATCCCAGGGATGTAAGGATGGTTCAATATACAAAAATCCATCAATGTAATCCAATACATAAATAAACTCAAAGAAAAAAACCACATGGTCATTTCATTGGATGCTGAAAAGGCATTTGACAAAATTCAGCATCCTTTCATGTTAAAAGTCTTAGAAAGATCAGGAATTCAGTAATAATAATAATAATAATAATAATAACTTGTGAAAAGCATTCCTTTCTTCTTTGTATTTTAATGGAAATGCCTGTGGTGTTTCACTATCAGATGCAATGTTGTATATTAGTTATCAAATTTAAGGAATTATTCACTTAAAGAGATTTTTAAAAATTAAGTAGACTCTAAAAATTTTAAACTATTCTTTGAAGTGACTAGAATAAATTTGGAACATACTTTTTAATACAACTTGATCATGTCCAATTATGTTAAAACTCCTTAGTAAGAAGTACACAGTATAATTTCTCCATGACATGTAATAATTTTGTAATGAGTAACAGTGTGCTGGGCCAACAGAAAGTTTGCCTTCCTGATCTTTTCCTCTTCATTTAAGCTTAAGTAATAACTCAAAATCATGCTTTTTAATATCATGCTTATTCCATTATTTTGAATTTCTGTCACAAATATTTTTTCTCCTGTAGGTTACAATACTTCAAATCTGATTAATGCAGAACACTCTGACAGATATTTTATCGAGTTGATTTGTACCTCTAAATGTTTGGAATTTATGCGGTTGGTTGACAGCCAGGCTCAGGCAATAAAATACTGAGAAGTAAAAATGCAAGCTTGTTCTTCGTTAGCATATGTTTTTTGTATCGGCACCATAAACTCCCACATTTGCAAATTTCGTTCATGAGATGTTTATTGTAGGGAGAAACTTGTAATGTAGATTTCTTCAAGTTAAAAAAAAAAAAGACCAAGCTTTCTAGGAGAGCGTACATCAGTTACTCAATAGTTTTCTTAGTGTTATGGAAAAATGATGCTCCCTCTAGCCTCAGGTACAATCCTCTGGGAAGCTTCTCTCAACACTGGGAACCAAGCTGAGCATCCCTCTTTGGTGCTCCTCCACTGCCCTGTGTGGTACAGTGCATAGCCCTGTGCAGTACAGCATATGGCTCTGTCTCTCCTATGGAGGCCAGCTCCACAAATGAAGAGGTGCTTACTCTGCATATCTAATTTGGTGTGTCTTCTCCTTGGTGAAGGGCACGAAGACTGGACAATGGACACATGGAAGTACCCTGTGAATGAGTGGTCCTTAAAAGTCCAAAATGTGAGTTCTGTTTTCCAAATCTCTTTTAACCAAATCTCTTTTATAATATGTAAAATATTTCTTGTGGAAAAAGAAATAAGCGAAATATAAGACAGACAAACAAAATCATAGAGATTCTTTTCCTATATTTGTAATGATTTATTTTATATAATCATACTTTGTTAATAGCTCTGTAAGTTTTCTTTTTTTTAAATATTTTTATTCATTTACATTTACATTTCAGATTATATCCCCCTTCCAGGTTACCCCTTCACCAATCCCCAATCCCATCCCCCACTCCCTTCAACCTAACCCTAGATACACTTTTCTTCAGGAAGCCTCCCTTGACACTCAAAAAGGGATTAAATGTTCCACATCTTTGTTTCTAGAACCTTCTTGAAAAAAAAAAGAAAAATGCATGGAATGCTTAGCCCCTATATACTGAATATTTTCTGTCTTCTGCTGTAGTGGGACTTCATGGATCATGCTTTGGAGCACAGGTCTTGTCTCAAGGTCATATTTCGAGGGTATTAAGAAGTAGTTTGACATCTAGTCTGGAGTATTACTGTTCTGAGTCCCTCTCCTCCCTTCCTTTAGTCCAGTGGACACACACTGTTTCAGAGAGAATCTGTTCTGCCACCTCAGTGTACCACTTGAAGCAGGTCCCTTGCCCACTGGGACCTCAGTGAGCACTCAGTCCAGTGAGCAGTAGCCATTTGTAAGGTGAAGCCACCGGGCATTGGGGATTGCTTATTATTGAAGTAGGATTTAGCTTATCCTGCCTCGTCCTCTGCAAGACAAAGCGCCAAGTCAGAAACTGAATCAACGTTTCTGCCGTGATTTCTGTTAGACTGTCACTCAGGAGAACTATCTTACATAATGGGCAGGGATATCCTTCTTTGCTGTGACATTTGGGGTTGTTTGACCATTTCCAGTTTTAGGGTTATTGTGGTTACAAAAAAGATAGGGTGTGACCAGTCATATTACTGTAGGGTTCTTGGTTTTTAAAGCCCTAAATGCCAGTAGCTGGGGTGAGCCTTATCACTCTCTGAAGTGCCGGCAGTAAAAACAGGAGTTATAAATGCCACTTTTGATGTGTGTTTTAGTGCCTTGTACCATCCCTGGTTGCTGGAGGGAACAACCGGGCTGGCCATTAATACAGGAGCTGCTTGCATTACCCAGTGCCCAGCTGATGGATTTGCATTCGTTGGTAGCCTCTCAAACATCTGTGAAGAAAGCAATTCAGATGTCTGAAAAATCACTAGACTCAGCATCCAGAGTGGGTGTTAGCCCTGTCACTCTGTGAATCCACAACAAGATGATCTTTTGAGAGTTTGTGCAAATCTAATTTCTCAATGCTGTATTTATTAAATGCCACACATGAGGGTCCTCACCCAAAGTGCAGATGGTGCTCTCCAACTCAAAGGGAGTAACTTCTTTACTCCATTAAATACTTGACTGGAATGGATCCATTGTAGTTGTACCCAGAAAGATATTACTGGCAAATTATGACACACACACCCCAAAAAATCCAAAAGATGGTTGAAACAAAGTTTCTTTGTAATGTTGGCTCAAGGGTCTCTCTGAAGATGCGGACACTGCTCCTCACCTGATGTATGCCTGGCACCATTCATGCTCACAGCTTAAACTGGCTTTCTTGAGCTTCCTTGACTCCACAGTTTGGTGAATTCTTAGCAACACCTGGGCTCTGGAGAGGGAGTGGTTCAGTCTTCCTGGTTTGGGAACCTTTGAGAAGTACTTAACTCTGGCTCTGTCTGATTAGTTGGCCTCTTAAATTCTGACAGTCACAGCACTGGGCAGTAAATGTTGGAGGATTAAGTTTGAAACAAATTATTTTGAGAAATGGATTTGGAATTTGCCTCGTGGTTTGTGTTCTAAGCAAATAGTCTATGTGTAGACTGGGTACTGAGTACATGTACCATGCATTCATGATTTGGTATTTATAGAAACTCTAAGAGATTGTCTAAGAAAAAATAGCAATGGTTAGACAGGCTTGCTCTGCCTTCCAACCAATCCCTTATAGATTTATTGAGTTGGCTGATCAGCACCACCCCCAATCTCTCAAAGACATTTTCAATTTTCTTTTAAATTTGATTAAGCTGGATGTTCTTATTTAAATATATCCAAGAATAGGATTCATTTATTTCATATGCATGGGTCAAATAAGGATGCTGTAACCTGGAACTCTCAAACTTCTGGGACGCTGACACCTAACAGTAAAAGATGAGTTGGTGGGCTGAGGATAAACTCAGGGGTGGAGCATCATTTTTTTAGCATGTAAGAGGCCCTGGGTTTGATTTTTATAGCAAGATAAGCTCCTCCATTTTCTTCTACTTTTGACCTTGACATCCTCAACCTGACAAGGGGACATTTTCTTCCCACACTTATTAAATACTATGTGTCAAGTAATTTTCTTATTACTATCATATAAGACTCCCAAGCAGAACTCTGAGGTTCTTATTTTATCCTCAGTTTTCTCATAAGAAAATAATGTGGCCTGAGGATATCCAGAAAAGTCCAAACCCACTTGGCTGAAGCACAGTAGAGACTGGGATGGGTCTCTTGCTGGGAATGTCACTATGGGGTTGGAGCTGCTGTATTTCAGTGATGGATTAAGAAATCTTGAAAAGTGGGTCTGAGTACTTTTTTTAGAGAGAAAGGGAGAGAGGGAGAGATGGGAGGAGAGTTTTGAGAAGGTGGTAGAAAAATAAAGGTTGAAGACCAGCAGAGAACACAAACTAGTTTGGAGCTGCCCTTGATGGTAGGCACTTTGCTTACTTGACACAAGCTACAGATATCTGGAAAGAGGGAACCTCAGATGAGAGAATGCCTGCACCAGATTGGCCTGTAGGCAAGTCCATTGGGCATTTAATCTTGATTAATGTTTGATGTGGGGACACACACACACACACACACTGCCCACACTGTAACTAATGCCACCCCACCCCTGGGTCCTGAATGGTATAAGAAAGCACACAGAGCAAACCATGGGTAACAAGTCAGCGAGCAGCATTCCTGCATGGCCTCTGCTTTAGTTCTTGCCTTGACTTCCTGTGGTGACAGGCTATAACCTATAAGGCAAATAAATTCTTTCTTCCCCAAGTTGCTCGTGGTGTCTTTCACAGTAATAGAACAAACTCAGACACTGCCTTTTTAAGAAACGTGAAAGTAGACTCCCAGTAGAGATACTTACAGGGAGAACAGTATAGTCCTACATCAGAATCTTGTGTTGCTCATACAAGTCACAGGGTTAACATATGGGGTCTATATGTTGCTCAGTAGTCTCTCTCCTCTAAGCAGGGAGAGAAATATTTGTACCTACTTCCCAGTTGTGGCTTGAGTATTAATGTACTGCTTCATCTAATACACAGTTCAGCTCAGCTGCTATTAGTTTTTAGTATGTACAAGTAATAACATGAAAAGGCATCCTGGGCATCTTGCAGATCATGTGACTAGAAGAGGCCATTGAAAGATAGCAAGGGCAAATCAGCAGCAAGTGAGATTCTATCCCAAAACATGGATTTGCACATCAGACATACCTGGAAGCATTGCATCCTCCTGTTAACCATCTTAGTCTCTGCAGGTGTCACATCATTATTTTCTTATAACTGTGATGCTTTTAATAATAAAAAAATCCCTCAGTTGTGTAATAAATATGGGCTATGCTGTTAAAAAACAAACAAACAAACAAACAAACAAACACGTTCCCTGGGCCGGAGAGATGGCTCAGCAGTTAAGAGCACTTGCAGTTCTTCTAGAGGATCTGAGCTGCAGTCTCAGCACACTCATCAAGTGGTTTACAACTCCAGGAAGTCAGATGCCCTCTTCTGGCCTCTATGACCACCTTTATTCATACACACACACACACACACACACACACACACACACACAGAGAGAGAGAGAGAGAGAGAGAGAGAGAGAGAGAGAGAGAGAGAGAGAGAGAAACAGAGAGAGAGAGAGAGAGGGAGGGAGGTGAAGGGGGATGGAGAGAAAAAGAAAAGAGTGTTCCCCCAAACAATAAGTCCAAAATAAATAATCCCAATGGGAAAGTACCCCAGGAATCAGGTCTCTTCTATGCTTCCTGATTTCCAGGGCACATTAGCAAATGGAACATGACTTACTGGCTTGGTTCTTTAATCCTGAGCAAATCATTTAGTGCAGGTGTTTGGCTTAGAGGATCACTACAAGCAAGTACCTGAAAGCATCTATGCTCTCAAAAGAGTTTCTTCTGTGCACTTCATTTCCAGAGCTCAAAATCATGACAGCCAGAGCTTTGCAAATAATAACAACATAAACAATGGCACCATACTGTCTGACATCAATGGCTTGTTCTCTTTGCAATTCCCACACTGGTCTCAACCTCCCCCACCCTCTTGTCTGAGCCTCCGAAGTGCTAGGATTACAAGCACGCGCCTAGCTGAACACCCAAGGATACTCAGGTTCTTGCAAGCATCTTCTAGATGAGCAATGTCACAGTCAACGATTAAGATGGTATCAGGACACATAGTGGCTGCACTGTGGCGCCTGCAGGAGAAAGGGAACTCAGGAATCTCCAAGCCCCACTTCATGTTCAGAATGTCCATTGCACCTTTTGTACAGCGTGTAATTTTAAACATAGTATTCCCTGTTAGCACCCATACCAGACTCGTTCTGGTTAGCATTCACAATTAGTTTTAATACCTCAGACAGAGGCGAATAAGGAAACCGTCTCTCATATACTTTCTCAATAGGTTTTACTGAAGTCTCTACTGACTGAAAAATATTGCTGCCTTCAAGGCACCTCAAATCAGAATAAACTCTGTTTTATTACAAAACATAAATATCACAATAACCAATTGAGGGTATAAAGAAGGGCAAGTGTTAGAATACCTGAAGATTTCTAATCAGAATGATTGAAGCCTTATACTTTCCAGCCCTAAGTCCAGAATTTATGGATACAAAGACTAATGTGATTTTAATTCAAAATTCAGCCAACCATGCCAATAAATTCATTTCAAATATGTTAGACTAAAAGCTGACTGCCCTCTGGTGGACTATTTTTTAAAATATTTAGTGTTTCTTAAACTGAAGTGCTTAAAATATTGCACAGTGGCATGAAATTATTTTACAATGCAATTTGTGGAGATTAAATTATTTGGGAAAAAATTATTTGGGAAAGGGGAACGTTAAAATGTTAAGTACTTTTTATTATATAATGTGAGTTTAGCTGATTTATGATTTTTAACTAAATTTTCCATTTGTGAATACATTTATCTGATTTTTCAAATCTCAATTAAAAAACAGGGATAAAAGAAAAACATCTTTCTGGAGGCTCATTATCACTTCAAAATGTTGAAATTCTGATTCATTTTTAACTGCTCACAAGCAATGGGGGAAACTTATCATGGTTGTTTTTGGGTATATACCATTTTCATGTAATTTTATTGTCTGAAAGAGAAATAGCATAGTCCTATTCCCAATAAAATATATATTGATTTTTTTTAAAATAAAAGCCTAATGCATATCATATCAAAGCACTAGGGCTAAGGGTGATATAATATGGGGAAATCTCAGAGGGTGACAGCACATGCTCTGGCCAGCCTGGGATCCGGCACTGTCTTGCCCTCCTCTGTTTGCAGTTCCCCTGGAATGCTGGGGTGGGCTGATACCGAGTCTGTCAGTTTTTATCTGTTTTGTGTGGATTTGCATGTTAACATCCTCCCAGGCACTGCTGTACCCACTGTTAGCTTCAGCTCAGGATTCTGACTCTGGTCATAAATTACTTGCTACTTGCTCCACACCTGTGCCCCATCCTATGTGAACAAATCCTGTTGAGCGGGATCGCATTCATGTAGGTACTTCAAATAGCTGAAGATGGAAGATATAAGAAAAATTTAAAGGCATATTATTTTAAAACTCTCGTCTCTGTGAGGAAAAAATCAAAATGTGCACGGAGCGATTTATCTGGGTGAGATTCTTGGATGCTGGCAGCAGCTCTGAGAGTCCTCCACATCCCTCCTCCCTTCCTTCTCTGTGACTCTTTCTTATCAAGGCCTGATATTTTGTCTCTGAATTCCTTTTTTGAATTTGAAAGGGAAACTTACAAGAAAGAGAAGTCTCCTTTTGAGACAAAGGAATTAAAGATTGCAATCAAATCACAAAATCAAGTAAATTCTGTGGCTGTAAATACTTAGCTTTAGGTTAATAAGCACCTGTGCCACCAGATATGATGGAGTGTCTGAACAGTGCAGGTCCCCGAATACAGTCTTTCAGAAACGTTTGTAACACCCAACAGCAACTCAAAGTCAAGAATGCAACGTTTTCATTTGCTGCCTAAAAGCTGGACAGAGCAAAGTATCCTAAAACAGCTATGCTTTTTAAACTAATTAGCATATGCAATGACCTTAAAATCTAATATTCTTCCCCAACCCAATAGGCCGTAAATGGAAATACAGAATGGAAGAGTGCTTATCATAGAATTACTGCTTCAAAATTGTAAAATCCCCCCAATAAAATTTTGTACCCCAATATATTATTTTATAAAGGCTTGCTGGAACTTAGTTGGAAAGTGGTAAAACACAAACTAAGCCACAGTCAGCTGTCCTGGCGGTTTTGTTTTCTGGTCTTTCCCTCTTGGAGGTCAAGGTACATTTTCTCTCTCTCTCTCTCTCTCTCTCTCTCTCTCTCCCTCCCTCTCTCCCTCCCTCTCTCTGTTCTCTCTTTCTCTCTCTCTCTCTCTCTCTCTCTCTCTCTCTCTCTCTCTCTCTCTCTCTCTCTGTGTGTGTGTGTGTGTTCAAAGGAGGTTTAGTCTTTCATTTAAAAAAATTAAAATGTAGTCTCTACTTATTTAGCTTCATTGCTCACGCCATGTTTTCTGGCAGTTCCGAAATATGTTGAATAGAAACAAATCCGAGTGTCCACCGAAGAAAAAGAAGCCTCCTTACCCAGCGCTTCAGGTAGGTAGAGATTGTGAGACGAGTATGTTTGCGCATGTATCTACTTAAATACCCACCATGCTACCATTCTCTTGGAGCTTGCAGTCTTGTGTGCTTTCTGTGTGCAGCAAATCAATATTCTTACAGTTTTAAACGGGATATATTTTTCCGCGCCACAAATGGGACTTGTGGACCGCAGCGTCGTGGCTTCAGATCCGCAGGGCTGACTGGGGTCCACTCCCGCGTTGCGCGTTGCCTTTTTTAGCAACAGAGGGCGCTCTGCGGTTTGCCAAGGATCCCGGCTTCTCTCCTAGTGGAGCTGGGCTGCGGGTGAAGTACCCGTTAGCCGGTTTTGCAGAGGTTTTTTTTTTTTTTTTTTTCCTCATACCAGGCAGAAGCTCTTTCAGCTGGCTAGTGTATAATTTATTGGAAATGCTACTGATCATTGAAACAACATACGTGAACGAAAGGGAACCCCATGATTGTACAAAAGTCGGATGACCGCGACATCTAAGGCTGCTAATAACCCAACCGGTTAGTATTAGAAATGATCATAAGTATAGAACGCAGGCTGATAAGCCTTCACCTTGGGAAGCCGGGGCGACAGCTTTATTTACATGGCCTACCCCAGTCCTGAGCGCAGGAGTGAGCCTAGTTGTGTCCTACTTTAATATATTATACTGTTTTATACCTGATACTAGACAAGCATAATAATTTCTCCTGAGGTAATCTGCCTAGGTCCTAATTGACACATTAGGAGAGCTCTGAGAAGCTTTTTCTCTGCAGAAGGTTAGAGAGAAGATACCAGATGCCGATGTTATTAATTTCTCACCAGTCAAAAGCACTAAATTTCAACTGAAAACTTAAGAGAATGAAAAAAGATGTATTTCAAAAGAAAATTAGATGTTCTCAGAGTATTTGTCCAAGATCTACATTTATAGATGAGTAATTTATTAGATGTTTCAACACAGCAAAGTAATCATAACCAGCTAACACGAAGATTGCATTTACTATCCTTCCCGGCAAAGTTTCACAAATGTCTTAAAGCCACTGTGAAAGCCAGAGCAGCAACCCTAACAGATGCCAGAATCAACATATTTGACAGAAGTGCCCACGCCATCGAAGCCCATTATTTCAAATGAGAATATTCCATCTCAAGAACGGAAGCGGTACCACCAATAAGAGAATAAACGGGAATGTGAAAGTCAAACAGCATGACAGCAGTTACTCAGAACTAGAAAGTAAGAGTGCTGTAACATATAGATGTGTTCCGAGGTTTTCCTCCTCTGAGAAAATGTGCGCCTTTTCCACAAAGGGAAAGAAATGCCAGGTTTCCTTATGTTGAATGCATGTTTGTGTAATATTGAAGATGATGAAACAAATATTTAGCAGCTAGTACAGTGTATTCCAGCTAATGCTTCCCTGTATAGCTTGCCGATTGGAAGATAAGAGCCATCCTCTTTCTTTTGCAAATATGTTTGCCAGCAGCTGTTTCAACATTTATAAAGACCATTCCCACTGATTGCCAAATAACCATAAATTTATTTACGCATATTTTTGAGTTGGAGACATAAAAATAATTACATGTCTGATTAAATCCACTTATGCCTTCGTGTCTTACTAAATCTATAATAGATATGAATCGTTACAATGCACTGCATCTAAGTGCATAAATAATGCCATACACATGTAGAACCCAGCTTTGCTGCAACAGAAGGCAGGCAGTCATATACACAGATGTAGTTGGGCTGTATTATGAATATCAGGGTTGTTTTTTTTTTTAAGAAATTGGTGTGGATTCTGTGACATAGGACGTTAGCCAGAAAGCTGAAATGCTCTTATTAAGCATTAGTTCAATTTCTTAAAATATATTAAATTTTTGTTATCTTAATAAGCATGTCATAAAAAAGATGGACTGTAAACTCTTATGTTTTTAAATGTGCAAGTATGGAAAATCACATATTTACTTCCAAGTTGAACTGAATTCTTTCATATGTGAGTTTCTCTTATTTACAACCCACCCCCTTCCCACCCTCTTCACATCATTCTGTCCACCTCCACCCACCACCTCTGCCACTTTGAACCAAGGTAATTTAAATGATTATAGTATTTTGTAGAAGGCTTTAAGGGATGTTCAAAGTTAGGAATCATGATGCTTAGAAATACTGGTTTGATTCCGCTCTTCGGTCCCTGCATTGGGCCTGAAATTTTGCTTTCTTTTGATTGAGACTCAGCTTGTAATAACTTTAATCACATAATATTTAACCGTATTTGTTATAACACAACACATGTTAACACTTCATTTTGAGTGTTCCAGCATTATTAATTCATTTGGTATTCATCGCAATAATGTAGATAGTAATGAACTCATCTGGTATTCATGTGGGTGCCATCAGTACTTCCATAGGAATTCTATTGCATTTCACTATTAATTAAACATGCTTCCTAATTTTCTTAGGAAAACAGGAATATTATGTATTTCCTAAGCCTGTCTCTTTCAAAGTCATATACTCTAGGCTGATTATGAAGTCATACATATGGTTATTTGTATTTATCTTTATGAACATATTTTATATGCAAAACAGATAACAAACTAAGATAAATGTCTAGTTTTTTTCTCTTTGATCACTAAATATACTTAATGTGAGCATTTCATGCAGACGCAGAACTGATATTTGTACTACATTTCTCATGTAAAGAAGGAAACAGCTCTGTTTAAATCCAGACAGTGACTTTTTTAAAAACACGCATAAATACCCAGAGGGAACGTTACAGAATGGTATTCTTTCCCTGACTGATGATGCCTATGTCCCAGGTTGCCACTGTGTGAGCCACTTGTGTCTCTTAGCAGGCCAGCCAAAATACTCTCCGCATTTGCATCCTTGGCTGGAAGCTTGAAGTGGCTTATCAAAGAATGCAAAGCTGATTTTAAAGAGAAATCTAGAATTTACAAACCTTCAACCACATTAAGGCTTTTGAAATTGTAACAGGGGCTTTTAAAGTCTTTAAGAAAGTATCCAACCAACCCTGTTTTCTTTTCTTCTTATAACTAGTATGTTTTTCAGCCCCATCTTATCAATTCCTTGTTAGAGAACAATAATGACTCTTTTGCCTTTCAGAGTTGCATCTTTCAGTACTGGGGACCGGTAGGGTAATATATGCAGTGACAGGGTGAGAAGATGGGCGTTCTGTGTAAACGTAAGGTTTTTGCTGCTGAGTATCCTGCTTGGTTTGGAAGGGAGGGGCCTCACCACTGACTTTGAAAAGTGAATGCAGGCAACAGCATTAGAAGCTAACCCTGGAGGAAAGCTACATCCTCTGATTCTACTATTTTAAGGGGGAGTATGGTGTTACTTAACTCTTTAAACATCTGAGTATGTCTTGAAGTAGGGAATCTTTAAATAGCACGTACACCTCAGCATTATTTGCTCACCATTTCTCACTTATGATATAAATGGAAAATCACTGATTCCGGAACTCCATCTTTACCAGAGAAACTGTCACGGCCCTGTGCTGGACTTGTGGTAGTTCTAAGAGGCCATTTAAAAACAATGCCTCTGAAATGCTTTAAATCAACCTTGGCATTGTAAGATAGTCCCCACCCCCCAACAGAATGTGGGACGGGAAGGGGGGGGGGTGTCGGCACATGCAGCTGATGCAGATGTTTATTTTTCCAGAACTGGCAGAGATTGTACTGTGATTTTTCTCCCACATTCCAGGTAGTGGAAGAGAAAATTCAGTTCACAATTCTAAATGTCAGAGAGCAGACAGATGTAGGTTTTTCTCTTTATGGTTTGTAACGCCTGTTACCTTTAATAGAACCATGCATCAAGGCATGGGAAGACAGGGTAGATTTCCATTTTGTAGCTTAAGACTGGCGGACTATTCTGACTCCCCTCGACACCTGGATATAATGAGGCAGGTTAAAAATGTTGCTTCCTGTGAATTCTAGGCTTTTGTTCATTTCAAGGCAGACCTTTCTTAATGCAAAGCATGCTTCAAAGGTAGGCAATACATTCAGTTTAGCTTTCCAGTCCTTGCTAGGAGCACAGTATCTTCGTGTTGGAAGACAGTAGAACTTGTTACCTTGATGCTGCCTGTTAAACCGTGGCAGATTCTGTTTTGCCACCAGCAGCAAACAATTTAATTAGGAACACAAAATAGCTGCCTGCTCTATTTCCCCCTGCATGTGGCGGCTCCTTGTCTAAGAATAAGAAACTACCACTATAAAAATCTCTTTCTTCGAGCTGTCTCAAGGGAAACTTCTCCATCCCACTTGTTTCGTTGGGCTTTCTCTGCAACAATTTAGTCTTTCTTTCAAAAAAGACCTTTAGGTATGCAAGGCCGTTTGTAAATTATATGGTACTGGCAATATCATGAAATATCATGACTGAAGTTTATGGGCAGATGAAGGGGAATGAGTTGTAACAAGAATAAATTACACAAGATACACTGGAGGAAGAAACACTGGAGCCAGGAAAATTATTAAACTTTAGAGTGGCACTTAATGAGGACACTAAACAAAGTGACCTTCCGAATGGATGGCCACGGTAAATGGGATTCTCAGGGAACTATCTGCCATTATCGGACGAAGAGATTAGGGGCCTCGGCATCATAGCTGTATTAGAGAGGAACAGGTGATTGGAGATGAACAGATTCTATGGCTTCACTGACAAACAATGGTCCCTCAAGAATCGTGCTGAGTGTATGACATGGAATCATGCGCCACTGAAATTAATATCATCTGTGGTTTGGGATGACACATTTTAGCCATAATTTTGCCTTCTTCCAAATTCCGCTGCCTTAATGAGTAAAAGCTTGCATCATCTCTAATTGCTGCAAAGCCATGATGAGCTTATCACCAGGACTAGAAGGCCAGCCTCGTGCTACAGCTTTCTCCCTCTGCTGTACTCCTCCTGAGAAATAGGGTGGTAAATTCTGATTGTCCCATAGCAACCAACTAACCAGCTACACCTTTTTGATTGAGGTAGAACTGACATGCAGGAATACACTCAAACCTGCTGTATTTTCATTGACTCAGAAAGTGTTCTCCTGCCCCATCCAGTCCATTTCCTCCTAAAGCTATTCATACTAACTTCTGTCACTATAGGCTAGCTTTGAATATTTCTGGGATACATGTATAATACATGTGCCTAGAACATGTACTAGGGTGTGCACTGTGTTCCCAAGGTGGGGATGGAAAGAACTGGGTGAATAGGCTTATTTGCATTCTGGACATTGACGCCATTTCTTAAATTCTGCATGCTTGGAATCCAGAGGTTGAGCGCCAGCTCTGTAATTGCTCAGCTGGGGACAGTAACTTCAGCCTCTCCAGAGCTTCCTGAGAAAAGCAGAGAGCACACTCAAAATTGCCACACCCCAGATTCTAATGAGAAAAATTAAATCAATAATTATTATGATAAGTAAAGCCTGACAACCTGAGTACAATCCACAAGACCCACAGACAGGAAGGAAAGAACAGGCTTCCATAGTTGTCGTTTGATCTTCATACAGCCATCATAGGATGCACATGCATATATAGACAGACAGACAGACACACACACACAGACCACAATAAATAAGTAAAGCAATGGATGTAATTTAAACACAACCATTTCATGTGTTTGTCATGACTGCTGACTTAGAAAATCCTCTAGTGGTGCTCAGGACAGGTTCTGTCACTTGAGTAGTTACAGTAAATGAGGCAGTACTTAACAGAGTAATGGTGGCAGGTGCCTGCAACCCTAGGTAGCACATGGAGTCAGAGGCAGGAAGATCACCAGAAGTCTGAAGCTACAGAGTAAGCTCCAGGCCAGCCAGGGGTGTATAGTAAGACTCTGTTACAGCAAACAGATGGGAATAAAAAGAGCAGCCTGGAATATCCCATCTTTGAAGAAATGACCTATTGTGAACAGGGATATGGTGGCACACAAACATTTGTAGTCTCAACATTTGGAAGGTGCAGACAGGAGTTCCAGTTTAATCTGAGCAGGATGAGATCCTATGAAAACAGATAAACAAAAAGACAAATACAACTGGGAGGCTGGAGAGAAGGCTCTGTGACTATGACTTCCTGCTATTCTTTCAGAGGATCCAAGTTCAGCTCCCATCACCCACCTTGGGTAGTTCCCAACTCCCTGTGACTCCAGCTCTCAGGGATCCGAGACTGTTCCATTATGCTTTCTCCTCTTGGGATGAAACACCACGACCAAAAAAACAACTGCAGGAGGAAAGAGTTATTTCAACTCTCAGTTGATAGCCCATTATGGAGAGGAGTCAAAGAAGGAACTCAGAAAGGACAACCTGCATGGGTTGAAGCAGAGACCATGCTGTTTTCTGGCTTGCTCTCCACAGGCTCTCTCACCCTGCTTTGTTTTATAACCCAGGATCATCCAGAAGGCCCCTCCCACATCAATCACTAAGGAAACATCCACAGACTTGCCTACAGGCCAGTCCGATAGAAACAGTTCTTCAATTGACATTTCCTCTTCCCAGATGTTTAGAAACAGTTCTTCAATTGACATTTCCTCTTCCCAGATATTTCTATGTTCTATATGTCAAGGTGGCAAGTACTAATTAGCAACAGACCTCCTTCTGGTCTATATAGGTACATATGCACATAGATATAAATGAAAATGTTTTTTAAAAAATTAGAAAATCTAAACCAAATTGAAAAATGAAAACTAAGAATAAAAACATTAATGTCAAAATATATTTGTGTGAATTTTACAATTACCATGGTGTATTAGTTTATTTAGAGGTGACTGACAATAGGAACAGAAAGATTTTTGAACTAGACAAGAGCTGTTGTCGTTTGAATGTGAAGTATCCTCCATCTTTTGAATGCTCTGGCCCCAGACTGGAAATGTTTTGAAGGCTGGTAGAGGTAGATCAGCAGGAGCAGGTGTCTAAAACTTGTCCCTACCACGCTTCTGCCTTGCACGCTCTGCTCCCTGCCCTGACAGGGGTCGGGAGCTACTCCTTCATGCTCCTGCCATGACAGATGGAGATTCATTGTCAAGCCGTTTCCATTGTGGTGTACTGATCTCTCTGAAACGGTGAGCCAAAATAAGCCACTGAGAGTACAGTCTGGGAACCAGGGCATTCACCTCATCTGGTGCCTATAGCAATGTAGAATCACAGGTTCCAGATGTGCAGTACAATTCTTTGAGTTGCTTCTGTTGGGTTTTGTCACAACAGGGAGAGGAGCAACTCATGCAAGAGTTTACAAATTATTTAGTTTAATCTTCAAATTTTTTTTGATGGTGAAACTAAATCAAGTCATATAATTTTCTTGAGATCAGTAAAAAGGCTAAGTCTAGCATGGGAGTTGTACATGTGTGTAATTTCAGCATTTGGAAAATGAATACTTGAGGACCAGGAGTTTGAGGTCAGCCTGGGTTAAATGACCATGTCTCAAAAAAAAAAATCAAATAAGCAAGCAAATGAACAAAAAATAATGAAGTGAACAAGATTTCTGTTTTGAGGGTACCAAATAATTGGTTCTTTGTCTGCTTCCCTAACCTGTGGAGGTCACTTCTCAGAATTTCCATTGAAATGACTAGAAATACAGTTTCAAGATAACAGCTAAGACTTACTAAGCCAGAAGCTCTTGGGGATAAGGTGAGTATCCTGTACTTTAGTGATGTATCTTCCAGTGTATGCAAGTGAGTTACCTGTTCACATCAGAACTACTGAAAATGTGGTTCAAGGACCAGGGTGTCCACTTTAGCTGGTAGCCCATAGCAGGTTCCATCCTGAATGACAGGCATGAAGTTAAAACCAGGAAGCAGTGCATTAAGCCAGCCATAGATGGAAAGCACTAAAAACTAGACGCTGTGCCACTTCCTTCCACTGAAGTGTGGTAGCAGATGAGGCTCTGAGTGAATGTGTATTATTGACATGAGTATAGGCATGTCAAAAACTCCAGTGCTTCAGACCTGTGGAAATATCAAAGCCTTTCTCTGGTCCAAGTATGGATGTTAGCAAGGATGGGTTTTGAACAAAAACCAGTGTATGCATGAGCTATCAACAGCTCCCTACTTCCACATGACTGCAACCTTAGGCTGCTTCCCTGCAGAGAGACCTGACAAGATAAAAATCTATCTCCATGTTCAGTAATATATAATAAACATTGCTAGTTTGTCTACATCAGAGTACACAGCCCACCAGATTCCAGCTTTTCTGTACATATGTCTATCATTCCCTTGTTGCCTCCAGCTGTGGGTCACAGCAATTAGAGTCCACAGGTCTTGGGCTTTCTTCAATGTCTTCCCCAGCAGACCTATGAAAAAAGTATCAGTTGTAACAATATTTAAAACTAGTAAGTGAGCCCAAGTGCCTGCACTAAGGTCACCCATGACAGAGAGTCATCTCCAACCTCTTATTATAAAAATAATTAGCCCCATTTTACCTCACCCCAAATCCTGCCATTTCTATGTAGAAGAATCAGGCTAAGGTCTTGGCTGCTTGGGCTCTGTTCCCTGACATTGTGACAGTAAGATATTGGGCCCAGTTGTCTCTGATCCGAGTTTTGAGTTTCACACTTGTTATCTAAACCCAGGTTTGCTCATTTGCTCCAAAGCTAACTTTAACTTACAGGAATCACAGAAATTCCCAAGATATTCACAGATCTTGAGAGCTAACCTTGATAACTTTTGACAGGAGAGAAAATGACAGCTGTACATTAGCTTAGGGCTTGTCAACTGCTGGTGTCTGATAACACGCTGTTCTTTCCCATCCCAATATTTTCACATATTATTAATGCTTTTTGGAAAATAGAATGATTAGTTTTAAAAGACAAAAAAATATACTGGTCACCTTTTTAAAAGGGTAGGTATAAAATTATACTAACAACAAACTGCTACAAAATCTTCAAAATGTTTACTCTCAGTTTCTATCCTTACATTGTCACAGAGCATCCAGTTTGCATCAGTGTCTTCTTCAAGGTCCAGTTCCACTGTGTGCACATGAGATTATCACAGTGCCCACACAGACTCTCACTGAGGACTAAATGACGTTATCCTCAATGTGATGCAGCTACTACTCCCAACTAAAGGTCATCTCAGTTTCACATCACATGACTTCACACAAACAAGGTCTCCATACACAGTGCTCTGCCATCCAGAAGATAACCTGTCCTTCAAGATTTCCAAGGAGAACTTGGTTTCAGTGTTGTATTGCCTCATGTTGAAATGATTGAGAAAATTAACCTGTCCTAGTTTTCACACTCAGAGAAAGCAAAACTTTCATCCCTGCTAGGGAGTCAACAAGGAGGCAACAGGAGAAATCAAAGCTGGCTGCAACTTACTTAAGCAAGGCTCTATGTGGGAAGGGCTCCTCTGCTTGACACCTCCTGTCCCAGTCAGAAGGCCAAAGCTAAGACCCTATGTGAGAGTTTACAGGAACCCTGGGTGTTCTGATTCTGATTAAATCCCAAAGCTTTGCGGTATTATACTTTTTACGGTTTAAATAAGTACACATAGGAAATGTTGATAGTAGTAGATTTCTCCAATATGAAACACCCCATCCTAGAAGCAAGCTCACTGAGAAATCAGGAGAACCCAAAGGAAGCTCCTTAACACAGGAAGTAAATAACTAGAAAGTCTCAGGAAATCTCTGAAACTTAACAGATACACAAGGCTCCTCATTCCCCATGGTTACATAAGCAGTAAGGGCTGCTAGGAGAAAAGATTCTCCATTTTGTCCAGTGGTCTGCAAGCTTCTCAGAGAACTCCAGAGTTCCAGACTCTGAGTCATCTCCCCGGGGATGACCCTCTGGTAGTGCTGCTTTGTGTGGTTCCTGCTCCTGTGAGTAACCCCTCACCTATACTCCTGTGAGTAACCCCTCATCCATACTCCTGTGAGTAACCCCTCACCTATACTCCTGTGAGTAACCCCTCACCCTTACTTCTGTGAGTAAGCCTTCACCTATACTCCTGTGAGTAAAAGCAATAAACTTGTTTAACCTCACTAGGAATTTGGTGATCTGATCTGTCATCTTTTCCTTATGTGATGAGTAGACATCATGTTCATATCTCCCCAAGATTAAGTGTCATACAATAGAATGGAGAAACTTAAGAGTCTCCTTTAAATGAGAAGATGAAAGTAACTAAATCAAGACAACTCAACTTTGAGAGGATTTGACTGGACAAGGAAGGATTGCAGAAACTTTCAAAGTTTCTTTCCTCTTTCTTGTCTTCCTCCCTTGTATATAAATCTTTTCCATATGAAATTTGAAATCTCCTTTTTTGAAGAGTAGTATACTTTTATTCATAATACCAGAAATCCAACTTTACTAGGTTTTATCTAAGAATGTTTTATTTTACTTAAAAAAAAAAAAAAAAAAAGAACTTTTGAAGTGGCTACCTTGGTAAAACTTAGAAACTTTCCTGTATTGTATATTATCCAGGAACACTTTAACCTTTAATTTGGAAAAAGTGGATTTTAATGAGACACTCTGTGGTGAGGGTGTGAAGGGTTGCATGCACTGATGGTGGTGGTGGGTCATAACCTCTATGGACAGTGAGTTGTGGTAAATGTTACATTGAAAAAGACATGTAACCTTTGACCTAGCAAGTCCTACTCTATGCATTTAAGTACTTAATTTTCTTAATGAATGAGTGGGTTATTTCAGGTATGAAGGAAATTATCATCATATCTCTCTTGGAGCCTTTTGAGTTTTATACTCTCAGAATCTACTTAATATTCAAAATAAATTTAAAAAAAAATTAAAGCCCTTAAAAGTCTTACATGAGAAATAACCCTAAAAACACAGGGTTAGATCAGCCTAAATCACTTGTTTATGAATGTAAACTTATCACAGGTTGGGACTGGAGAGATGACTCAGGGGTTAAGAATACTTATTTGCTCTTGAGAGGACCTGGGTTTGGTTCCCAGAACCCACATCAGGCAGCTCATAATTGCATATAACCCCAACTCCAGAGGATTCAATGCTGCTTTCTGGCCTTTGAAGGTACCGAACACTTGGTGTGCACATACAACCACCCAGGCACATACAAATGTAAAGGCATTTACATATGTAAAGTAAATAAATAAGAAAAAAATTAAAAATACTTTAGCCAGGCATACTTTTAATCCCAGGAATAGGGAAGCAGAGGGCAGTGAATCTCTGTGATTTGGGGACTAGCATGTTCTACATAGAGTTCCAGACCAGTCAGGAAGGAATACAAAGTGAGACTCTCTCTAAAACCAAAAACAAAACAACAAAGAACAACTTATCACAGTTGACTTCAGCTTATCTAAAATCTTGGGACTAAAAGTGGTTTGGATTTGAGAGCTTGAAATATCTGCTTATACAAAATGAGATGTCCTGGGTATCGAACCCAAGTCAAAAGACAAAGGTTATTTGTGTTTATATATGCCTTCTACATTGAGCCTAAAGGGCATTTTGCAAAGTGTTTCTTATTGAGTCTGAATTGTGATTTTTGCCTATCCTATGAGTCAATTTTCAATCATGAAATAATATTGACACTAAAGATTTTTTGAATTTGGAAGAATTTCTGATCTGCTCTTTTTAGTATAAGCATGCTCAGTCTATATAAACCAAAGGCAAAGGTCTTATCATCCTGGACCACACAAACTCAAGGCCAGAAGGCTACTACTTTTTAGCCACATATTTAAAAAATAAAAATAAAAACTAAAACACAGCCATTTTTTCCACGTTTACTAAGTCAAAAGCGTGTCTCCGTAAAGTTAGATAAAGGAAGCCTTGTAGCCACCATTAAATGTCTTCACTATAAGATTTATTGCCATAATTGTGACAGAGCAAATGATTTTTTTTCCTGGCAGCAAAAATAGTTTTAAAAAGAAACTAGGTATTTTTTTTTCTTTTCCAAGCAAAGTGTAGATACCCCAAAATTACATGGTGTCACAGAGCATGCCATAGTTAGAAAAAAATGATGCCCTGCCTTTCCAGTCTTATTAAGAAAATTACACACTTAACTCTTTGTGCCTTTGAAGGATGCCTCTGTCTGATGAACTTTGTTATTAGAACAGCATTCAGCTGGAAATTGTGTATTCAAACCAACTCATTTCAGAGTTAGCAAAGCAAGTTCTAAAATAAAGCAGAAATGTCATAGCAATAGATACACATTCTGCAACAAGGGCTGAGCACTCCACGACTTTAAAGATTCTTTTTCAGGTTTATTTATTTTGTTCAATGGGTATGAGTACTTTTCCTGTTTGTATATATGTGCCACATGCATGCCTGGTGCCCTCAGTGTTGAGAAAAGGGCTTCGGATCCCCTGGAACTGGAGTTGTGAGTATTTATGAGGCACCATGTAGGTGCTGGGAATTGGACCTGGGGCCTCTGAAAGAACAGCAAATGAAAAGGCTGAGCCAATCTCTCCAGCTCCACATTCCAAAACTTTTCGTGGAGCTTGTGGCAGAGGAAAGAGCAGCAAGAAATGCAAAGGTTTCCACGAGATGATAAATGAGTGGGTTATGCATATACCACCCCTGGAGACCATGCTTTTTCTTTTTTTTTTTTTTTTTTTTTGCATTGCCTTTAGCACACCTGAAAGGGTCCTGCCAGCCATGCACACAAGTGTTCATCTTTTCCTTACATGCCTTTCTTGTTAGCTGCTTGCGTCACCGACTCCCAGTCTCATTACAATGGGTTGGGAGATAGAAGCATAAATGATGTGCAGTTTCTGCCCTCCAAAGCCTTGGAGGTTTGTAGAGAGAAGGGTGGAGGGTAGTGAACAAAGAAACAGAGCCAAGCTATGCCTTATACGAAGTGGGATAAAAGAAAAAGCAAATTCCTTGCAGTACATGTGGAAGCCATGCAGTTCACCCTGAAGTGTGGTTTGTATGTCTGGGGAGATGGACTGCAGAGAATAAAGACAAATTTGAGGGGAGGAAGTGTAGCTCAGTGGTAGTGTCCTCTGCCATGCATAAGGTTTGATCGTCAACAGAAGGAAGGAAAGACGGAAAGATGGAAAGAAGAAAGAAAGGAGAGAGAAAGTGAGGGGGGAGGGAAGAGGGCTGACCAGAAGGCATACAGTACTGGAAAGGAGTTTTATTTGATCCTTGGAGGGCTCTCTCTCTGTCTCTCTGTTTCTCTGTTTCTCTGTCTCTCTGTCTCTCTGTCTCTCTGTCTCTCTCTGTCTCTCTGTCTCTCTCTCTGTGTCTCTCTCTCTCTCATGTTCTCTTAGGTGCATGTGTTCAATAGGGCTTGGGTAATGTCACCAAAGTTCCAGGTACAGAACACAAGGATAAACTAAAATGCAGATGAGGAATCCCCAGGTGATGATTGGGGGCGGAGGTCAGTCAGCCTCATAATGCTGCTACTGAAATGTAGGTTGACAGGCAGGAAAAGGAGGTAAGGCGAGTCAGACTGAGAAGCAGAGTCTACACAGGAGATTCCCAGGAACTCAAATGTGTGATTTTTAGGGTGGACTGTAAGACCATGGAGTCAGCTTACAACAGAAGGCTACACTGCACAGCTTCAAGACCTAGCTCCAGGATGTGTAATGTAGCACACAGCCAGCATAGGAATTGATACTATAGTAGTAATCAGGTTGTTTTCTCAGAATGTTGTCTGTGCAGAGCTGGAAACCTTCACAGGCCGCATCTGACAAGCGCAGCTCATGGAGATATCACTAAACTTCGGAAAGATATTGTTTAATGCTGCTCTCTTTAGAAAGACTCACCAAATCTGGACTCTTTTTTTTTTTTTTCAAAATAAAACACATAGAATAGACTATTAAAATTGATTATTAATGCCTTATAAAATAAAAGTATAATCATAACTGCAAAACCAGTAACTGTATGAAGAAAAGGAAAGTAACAGTGATGGGTAGACTTTTGGTCAGCCTTTCAGCACCATGGCAAAATACCCAGGCCAACAAAGGAAGAAGGATGGTCCCAGTTTGATTCACCCCATGGTCACCTGCCTGCCTTGCTTCTGGGCCTGTATGTGGGCAGGCAAAACATCATTAGGGCGAGCACATGAGCAAAGTAGATAGGAACAGATAATGACATCGGGTAGCAGATCCATCAATGGCTTAAGTCAGAGATGCCAGAGCCAACCACCTTTCAGTGACTGGACAGCCATCTGAGGATCAAGCCTTCAATGTATGCCTTTTAGGGGACAGTATATAGCCACACTGTAAAGACAAGATAAAATGTCTTCAAGTAATGTATTAACACCCTTTTCTTTCAATATACATTACATCCACATTTGTTGTATGGCCTTGACCACCTTCCATTTCTAGAACTTCCACAGGCTTCCCTAACTGAAACTGTAGCCATTAAGAATAACTCTCCATTTGTCTCTGCCACCCCAGTAGCCACCGTTCAGCTTTTAGTCTCTATGAATTTGACAATTCTGGGTCTCTCCTGTCAGTGGGAATTTTTTAACCAGTTTTGAAGTAAAGTTGCTAAACTGCCTTCATTTCTGTGCTCCACTGAGAACCCCAACACATGTTCCTGACTAGATTTGGCCTAAGGAGTTGAAACCTTCAGGCTCAACTGTTTCTTGGTCTTAACATTTGGGGCATAGAAAAGAAGCAGGTAAATAAAGTTCAAACTTAGAAGCTAAGTATAACTTAGTTTCTTAGACTCCAGTCTGCAGGTGTGACCCTTTGTGCAGAAGCCTTTCTTGCTGGCTATAGGAACCTCTAGTTTCCATTTTTGATATCTAGTGTCTCTTTCTCCAGGAAGGATAAAGTGGCCACTACTGTAAATAGTACTTACCTTACTCCCTGGAAGTGAAGGGTCCATGAAAATTGATAGTACACAGAGAAACAATTTCACAGCTATTTCTTTTACAATATAAACTAAGTGGCTTCAAATCTTTACTGCCTCCAGCCAAACAGCTTTGCTACAATTATGCTACATCCTGGCTCTGAACAGCAAAATGCCCAAATACTAAGGAAATGGAGGTTTTTAATCTGTTGATTGTATGTGCTTTCAATCTTATTTTTTTAATGCAAGAGTTACTTACCTGCTTGTGTTATTAATTCAGTTCAGTTAAGCAGAAAGGAGTTCTCTAGAATAGTTGTTGCCGCTAGTCTAATTAGTGTTTAGCCTCTGCATCATTGAGGGAAAATGTCTTTTGATGTATTTCTTATGGTTGAAAAATAATGCATGCAAATTATTTCAAGTACAGATATTTTAAAGTAGAAAATTTAAAAATTACTCATAAAACATTACCACCAAGGGATAATTGAATGCCAATTTTATGGCATTTTCTTTTAAGTATATATTAAATATGCATATGGTATTCTTCTCTTTGTATTACAATGTAACACATTTTCCTAAGCCACCCATTGTTTTTAGAAGTAAAAAATTGGCTGTAATAATGTTCCATAATATGATTTGTACTTAATTATGTTCCTATTTCTCCTATTTTAGGGGGTTCCTGATAGGGAAAGGCAGTTTGCCCTGATGGTTCAGAGCTAAATCCCAGTGTCTTCCCTGCCTTCCTCTTTAGCATTATGATTCCTGGCAAGTCTATACATCGTATAACATCCAACATGCTAACTCACAAAGCAAGGTGGAGATCACTTCAGAGAACCATCTGAAGATCGGCTGTGAGTGTGTGCTCATCAGCTTTCTGTTGCTATGGTGACAGAATGGAGACAATAACATACAAAGGAAGGCCTATCTGAGTTTACTCACTCAGGTTTTGATCCATGGTCACTTGGTTTCCTTTGGGCCGTGGCAGCTTCTTATGTCACATCACAAGCACATTGCAGAGAAGGCTGCTCACCTCAGGGTGACAGATAAAAAGGGATGAGTCCAATTTCCCAATCAAGGGTTTGTCCCCAATGGCCAAGCATCCATCCACCAAAGCTAAAGGATTCACCCTAACCCAGTGCCACTACAGTGTGGGGACCAAACCTTCAACTCCTGTATCTCTGAGAGACAAACCTTATCAGCCTGTAGAAGCCTCCCAGCAGCCTTCCTCATTTGATAGAAAGAAGTGGCAGCCAGGGATGTGAACTCAAAAATTGCTTGTCTGGAAACTGTGCAAGCTGCTAGTTTGACATGCCAAATTTTGATACAGCATGAATTAACATTAAGAAAAGAGTTTACCAATTCAATAAGAGGAAAGGTATCCATCTGGATCATCCTTTGTTTTAAGGCAAAGCACTCTACAGCACAGCGCTTGGAACAGGATTCAGCCTTTTCTCAGTCACTTGCACAAGTACACACAGCTGGCAGCTGTGCTGGGCTGAAAGATCCAAGATACTTTTTTCTGTATTGTCTTCAATGAGAAATCTTGATTCTTATTCTTCTGCCCCTGTGTCCAGGTGGAATCTTTCTCCTGAAGGATCTCTATAAGCATCCTTTCTTCTGACATGGAGTTCTTTAGACCTGTCACTGTGTTTATTTACAGAAAACAAAAATTGTTAGTTGCACTTGGGGGTGCATGGCTATCACCTCCATACTTCAGGGACAAAGGCAGGGGTTTGCAGAGAGCTTGAGAGAGACCTGATTTACATAATGAGGTTCAGGCTAACCTGAGACCCTGCCCAAGTAAATAAACAAGTTTTTATTTAAACTTTTTGTTGATTTTTTATGAGGTTCACATCATGTACCCCAGTCCTACTCATTTCCCTGTCCCCTCATATCTGCCCTTGCAACCTCCCCTGCCAAAAGAAAACAAAAGACACAGACACACACAAACAAAACATCGAGTTGTGGAAACCATAGTGTGTCCCACAGTATACACCACTTTAAAAAAAAAAACCAAAAAACTCTTGAGTCTACTCTTTTAGCAATAATTTTAAGAGCTGTGATTCCCTGAAGTTTTACATCAGCTAGCACACCTCTATAATTTGCTGTGTGTCACATTCTGTTACAGCGTTCTTACTCTTTTTTCTCTTCCTTTCTCTTGGCTATAAGTGTTAGCCTGAAGGAAGAAGGAATCATTCAGGAAGAATACACAGGGACTCAGCCTTTCAACCTCTGCCTGAGTGACTGTCTCCTTAGAATCACCCATTATCCAGATTCATGTGTTTATTTACGTATTTATGTATATGGTTCATGTATATGTTCACATGTGTGTGGTGGTGGTGGTGGTGGTGGTGGTGGTGGGGTGTGTGTGTGTGTGTGTGTGTGTGTGTGTGTGTGTGTGTGTGAAGCTGGAGCCTGCTGGATTTGGGCTCAGCTGGCTGGCAGCTGGGGTTTATGTATCCAAACTCATTCTCATACAGCAAACACCAGCTAAGCCACCTCTCCAGTCCTCCACTGAGACTTCATACAGAATTCTCTTTTCTAAGCTTTTGAATACCTTGAGTTTATACAGCAGCCACACCCTTGTTTGCCTCTCAGTAAATAATAACAAAGAAAAACCAGAGTGTTCTGACCACTGCCCTTTATGCACATTCATTAGACAATTTCTCCCTTCTTCCTGAATTTAGGTTTAAAATTCAGCTTATTTAGAAGTATGTTGCTTATGCTAATAATTTTGCCTAGACCCTAACCAGTCGATGTTGAGTTATGATGTTTTAGGGAGGTTTTCTTCTGCTGCTCTATCTGTGGCTACTGTCTTACTCTTTGCTCGGTTCTCTGCATTTGGGAATTATTATCATTTTAATCTGATCTCATGGATAGTGTATCATATTTTTATCTTCTCTTACCTCCTTGCATTTCAGCAGTCATAGACTCTCTCCTGTCATCCTTCAAGCACAGATGGGAGGTTTTATTATTCTTCCTCATTTACTTATTTTATCAGGTTGTTTAAACACTTGCAATGATCACTTGCAATCTAAATAGTTGCCCAAAGTTTGTGTATTTGTGTGCATTTATGTTTATTGTACAGTTTGCTTTCTAAACTCTTTGGCACATTTTTCTAAAGACATTCAAGAGAGAGGCTCTCCTTTTGTGATGCCAATATATTTAAGCATTTGAATTTTGGTTTGGGTTGTGGCTTTTTCTGTCTTGACTTTGAAGTTTGCATTTTTATTTTAACTTTTATTGATTTTTCTGAGTTTCACATCATACATCGTGTCCCACTCATTTCCCTGTCCCCTCATATCCACCCTCTGCCCTTGTAACCTCCCCGCCAAAAGAAAATAAAAACACACACAAACAAACACAACAAAATATGAAAAACACCTGGCTGTGGAAGCCATAGTGTGCTACTGTGTGTCCCACAGTATACACCTCTGTCCACACATTTTCACTTTGCAAATGTTCATTGCAATGAGTCATTGGTCTGGTTTGAGGTGTCTGGCTTCTGTCAATACTGGATTCTCACTAGGACTCCTCCTGGTTATCCTGTTGCTGCTCTGTATCGTGGAGATTCTGCAGCTCTGGATCTGTAGGACCAGCCCTTTCAAGCCTCCAACAGTTCGCAGATGGTGTAGATTTTGTGGTGGGCCAACTCCGAGCCCTGGATCTGTACCTGGATGGTAGCTGAGCTAGTCAGCTCACTGGATCTCCTTTACCCACACCACCAGGTGAGCTCTCCAGCACTGCTCTGGCTAGGCCACC
Source organism: Apodemus sylvaticus (assembly GCF_947179515.1). Taxonomy (NCBI): domain Eukaryota; kingdom Metazoa; phylum Chordata; class Mammalia; order Rodentia; family Muridae; genus Apodemus; species Apodemus sylvaticus. Next base: position 1,744,636 of record NC_067477.1, on the reverse strand, counting down.
CAATGCCACCATCAGCAAGAGGCAGGGTCAGCTCTTCTGCTCTTGTACACTTGGGCTGGCTTATCTGCACCCACGCCTCCAGATACAGTTCTACTCTGCTGCCCAGGCAAGGCACAGAACGCCACTCTCCCAAGTGCTACAACCAGTGAGGGACAGGAATTAGCTCATCTGTTCTCATGACCTCAGGTCTGTTTTCCAGACTACTAGGTGACAAGGGGTGCTAGGGGGATCACCCCTACTCTCACTCCATCTCACAGCAGAAAGTCTGCATTGTTTTATTTGTAACAGTTATACTTTTGTTTTTCTTTTATCCTTTAACTCCAGAATCTACAAGAGTTATCTATAAGAAGTCCTCCTCCAACTCCTACATTCAGAGTTGAACCATATTACAAAAGGTGTCTTGATGAAAAGATCAGGCAAGGAGTTCTGTCTGTTCTTTTTCATAGAATATATTAAACAGCAAAACCCAGAACCAAACAAACATAAAAAGTGATCTTTCTCTCTCTCTCTCTTGATATTAAAATTTGTCTGCTGTGCTGTGTAAGTAGACAAATTTTAGTTGGTTTATGAAATGGATCATCTACCCCTTCTTCTCTGGAAAAAGAACTCCTATGACTTGGGGTTGAAGGAGTGAGTACTACTTCACTCACACCAGATAGTTTTCAAACTATTATGTTCTTTATATCCAACATCAAAGCAAATTTACTTTTTTTTCTTGCATAATTTTCTTATTTCAGCATATTTACACCTCTGTATCCATCTCAGGTTGATTTTTCCTGTTTTCCTTGTGTTCAGAAGAAGTTAAAATTTTCATTTGCAATGATCACAAAGAAATTGTCCTTGATGTATCTCATATTTGGGACTCCCAGTGTCCCAGAAGTGCCTGACTTGTGGCCAAGTGTATGGGCACAAAAACAAATCAAAAGCTATTCAAGTCTGAGGACAGTTGGAATATAAAGAGTTCAGAGCACATCACTGATACTCTTCCTAAGATCCTTCATAATCTATATCTCAGCATTGAGATATAGAAGTCATGTGATTTGTTATCAGTAGCTAAAATTTTGAGCATATGTTCTCAGTTTCTAGTCACAGTTTGAACTGCATCATAACAGATTATCAAACCAGGAGTAGGGTTGGCACTTTCTTGTGAAAGTATAAGAGCTTAGCAAAGTCCAGATGACTGAAATAAAAGGCACATAAGTGGACTCCGCCTATGTAAAGGCTCACCTAAGAAGTAGAATACTGCTCATGAGTAGAAGGGAGTTTCTGGGAAAACAAGCCGGGCCTAGACATCTAGCTTAGTAGCTTCACCCTAGAGTACTTCCTAGCACACATGAAGGTGTGATCATCTTCACTATTAGAACTGTTACCTAGAGAGACTGCTCAGCAATTAAGAGCACTGACTACTCTTCTACAGTTCCTGAGTTCAGTTCCCAGCAACCACATGGTGGCTTACAACCATCTGTAATGGGATCTGATGCCCTTTTCTGGTGTGTCTGAAGACAGCTACAGGGTACTCATATGCATGAAATAAATAAATCTTTAAAAAAAAAAAAGGGAAAGGAAGGAAGGAAGGAAGGCAGGAAGAAAGAAAGAAAGAAAGAAAGAAAGAAAGAAAGAAAGAAAGAAAGAAAGAAAGAAAGAAAGAAAGAAAGAAAGGTCACCTCTACTCTAATACACAAATGAGGACTAAAGACCTCAAGGTTCTGTTTCTAGAACCTGGGTGGAAAAAAACTTTAAGAAGAAAATCTTGAAGGCAGGTATGTAGCAATGTTCCACAATAGCCATGACATCATCTCAATAAAACTTTCAAAATGCTTTGCTTTGAACCATGCTGTTGTTTACCATGTGCCAAATCAAGTCAAAGCAAAGTCACAGCAGCAGCAACAACAATCCATTATTCAAGGATATTCAAAACAAATGGATGCCTTGATTATTAAATACCAATGTCAAAACTTGGAAAATGTCATATTAACCATGGTAATATCAAGTACCCCAATGGCTCAGACCCACAGGGATAACCAAGCCTTTTTCTGGGCTAAATACAGATGTTAGGAATGATCAACTTTTAGTTAAATCCAGTGTATGCAGAAAGTAGCTACCAGAGCTTTCTCCTCTCTGGCATTTATAGCCTGAGACTTCCCCTTATAGACACCTCCTACCCAGATTAGTCAAACCAGTTTCCTCATTTATCCATATACAATGAGCCAAACATCTCTATCAGATTATTAAAAATAAATAATTAAATAAACACATAGATAGATGATAGATAGATAGATAGATAGATAGATAGATAGATAGGTGATAGGTAAATAGATGAAAGAGTTCCCCGGGCTGATGGGGCTGATGGATGTTACAGCTACCATATCCCATATCCACAATCACTTCGTATTGAGGGTATATTTCAACATCAGGAGCCTCACTGCTAATATGTGATAAAAACAATTCAAATTATCCACAAGATACAAAGGGGGAATATATCTTTTCACCTGGCAGGGTCAAAAGGTTCATGCAGCTGCAGACATCAGCCTATATTGTTTTGCCAAGAAAGTATAGACCTGAAAAGGTTCCAAAGAGTAGAATTTTAACAAGAAAGATGAAATAGGAACTTAGCAAGAAATCAGCCTAGAGGTTATATGTCTGGAAATCTACTCTGCCTGGAAATCTACTAACATTGGAAATCTGTTTCTAAAAAGAGCTCTCTTAACTTGTATATCAGAGTATATGAAAGTAATTTTTTAAAAATATTTTAAACTTTTAATTTTATTTACATGTATGGGTGTTTGCCTGCATGTGTGTTTATGCACCACATACCTGCCTGATGCCCACAGAGGCCAGAAGAAGGCATCAGAATCCCAGTGGGATGGAGGTTAAAGTTGGCTATAATCTGCCATGTGGTTACTGGAACTTAATCCCTGATCTGTTGAAAGAGCAACTAGTCTCTTAACTGCTGAGCCATCACCCTAACCCAAATGAAAGAGATTTTCACAAGTCAGAAACTCTCAAAATATGAGCACAAGAAAGAGTGCTTCAGCAAGTAGCAGTCTCCAAGCATCCAGCTCCCGGTCCTGATGCTGCCTGAACATCCCTCACAGACACATCTTCTTCTTCCCATTATTTCTCTAGGCTTTAAGCAGCTAAAAATCTGACCATCTGTATAGTCAAAAATTATTTTGCAAACCAGCTTCACTTGATGTTGCAGGCATAAGCAGCAAAGTGCTAACAGTCATGAAGGCTTGACTGAGTGATGTCAGTCTGCAGTCTGACCAACAGGAAGCCTCCAGAAGGGCCGTTTCCTCCCAATGGGAGTTGTTTAATTAAACAAGTGTCAAGGGAATTTAATGGATCATGTGCTGATAAAATCAGCTAAGTGGGTAATACTTTTCTTGATGTCTCTGGTCCATAGAGAATAGAGTATTGAATGTTTATGGACTTGAGTGAGAATATTAGAGCACAGGGCTGGAGAAGCTGCATTCTGTGAAAACGTAGTGCTATTTAGGAATTGAGATTTGGAATCAGTTACTGAACAAGGTTCCCCTCACAAAGTTGATGCCCATATTCATAGAATGATTGAATCTTGGCTTCCTGGAATGATAAAGGGTTGGCACTGAGCTCTAGAAGTGACATTTCATAAGTATTGATGAAGGTATGTGGTTTATGTAAGGGGTAAGAACAAAGACTTACATCCCAGAACACCTGACTCTGTGATTTTAGGGACATCACCTCAAAGCTTTCTCCATACACAGATCTTAACTGTTGACTCTGTAGTATTTCTTCATTAGATGTTAGTAATCTCTACAAAATAGCTTAAAATAGAAAGTCCAAATAAATACCAACTAACAGTGATTCATGCTGTGAATCATATCCTATATTTACCAACCATCCATCGGGTATTTGACATTAGACAAGTTGTTCAGTCTCTCCAAATATCAGTAGTTATAGCAGTAAAAAGGGTATCTGAACTAATTCAGAGATAGCTACCAGGACAGTGCCTGTCATGTAGTGGCCACTCAACAAAAGACAACTGTCATCTTGGGACATGACACAATGACCTTTGGAAATGAAATGCTTGCTTCAGGGGTGCTGTCTTAGATTAGGTTTCATTGCTGTGAAGAGACACCATGACCAAGACAACTCTTATAAAGGAAAACATTTAACTGGGGCTGGCTTACAGTTTCAGAGTTTCCATCCATTATCATCATGGTGGAATCATGGCAGCATGCAGGCAGACATGGGACTGGAAGAGCCAAGAGTTCTACATCTTAATCCACTGAGTGGAGCTTGAACATAGAAACCTCAAAGCCCACCCCCACAGTGATACACTCCCTCTAACAAGGCCACACCCCTAATGGTGCCACTTCCTATGTGTCAAGCATATTCAAACCACCACGGATGCTTCATACAAGTGTAAGTAAGACCAAGTTGGCAAAGGGTTTCATTATGTGATTTCCTTGCTGTCTTTCCTTTTGTTTTCTGTCCAGTCATTATGGCAACCATTCTCAAAACAACCTAAATGTTGTGTGGAATACGAGGAATGATTCTATTACACAAGGGACGGCGATAGACTGGGAATATGGTGGGCTCTTTGTGAAGATGAATACAGTAGGCAAATGAACCACTACATCACTGTAGAGTGCTTAATGGGAGAATTGGATAAGTGGGCACTGAAATCCATTTTCCTGTTATGTGAGACCTCTACAACCATGCTTTTCTTAGATGTCATTGGTATGACCTATCAAGGGATGGTGCCAATCTTCTGGGCACCACTTCAGATGGAACTTCTGTGTGCATGCAGCTAGCCAACTGAGCATGCTGACATGCAAAGTTTCCTTCTGATGTAAGTACCAGTATGTGTACAATAAATTCTGACCTCGATTCTGCATGACATTGCTGGCAGAAGAACACAGTTACTAGATAAATCTTTGAGACACTAACAACAGTCCCTGGATCCCAACATTGATTTGCTGGTCTTCTGCCACCTTTTATAAAGTACAGTAAATGCCTGTTCCTTGGCATTTATGATAGAGAAATCTTCAAAGAAGGAGTTGGTTTAAAATGAGCATTTTTAGTAAACAAAACAAAACAAAAACAAACAAACAAACAAACAACAACAACAAAAACTTGCTGTTCCTCTGTCACTGCCTAAAACTGGAAGACGCAGAGTCAATTTAGAGGCTTCAATTGTAGCTGGCTTTGGAAGAAATAATGCACTCAGGTCTCTTTAGATGCATATTGCATAGGGAGCTGGCACTAGAACTGTGATTTTGCAGATTGCAACCTGATCAGACTTCCAAACACAGGCTACTCAGCCTTCAAACAAGGGAGAGGCAAGGCCTTGCATCCTGGTGGACTTCCCAGTTCATTTTTGTAATGTATGTAGGGGTTTCCATTTCCCTAATTTTCTTGTCATTCTTGATGCCCAGAACAGGTATGAAAGAGCCCAGTTAAATGTCAAGCAAGCCTGGCTGCTGCCTTGACTGTGGAGGGAGATTCTGGCATACTAAAACAGCCTCTCATCCCCATGTCACTAGCAGACACAGTGGCAGCTGCAATGACATGGCAGAGGAAGTGGCATCTGGATTCCAGTCCTGAAGTGCAGTGACTGCACAAAAGTGCACACCCTCTACAGTTGTGTGCAGAGTGGGCTTTCAATTATCCCATTAAAGGAACTCAGGAAGAGCACCACATACATTCAATTAATATCAACATTAAATCAAAAAGTTTGTACTTTTAGTTCATTTATAAATCTTCTCACTAAGTATTTACTTAGCATCTGGTATAGGCCAGGCACTAAGCGATCCAGCAATTACAAAAAAACAAAACAAAACAAAACAAAAAAAACAAAAAAAAACAAAACAAACCAGAACAAAACAAAAACAAAGCAAAAAATTAGCTGGGTGTGGGGGCACAGCCTTGTATACTTGAGGCAGGAGGGTTGCAAGTCCAAGGCCTACCTGAGCTGTAGATGAAGTTCAAGATTAGTCTGAGCAACTTAATGAGACAAGGCTCTTAAATAAATACCAAAACAGACAAAAAAAAAGAGTGTAGATGCATCTCAATGGTCAGGTGCTTTCTTAGCAAGTGTGTGGCCCTGCATTTAATCCCCTAAATCACAAATTCTATAGACTGTAATAGGCAATGAGGAATTAGTCACCCTAATCATGTAAGATTCCACTATTGGTCAGTGCTGAGAAGGAGGGGAATTCTATTATAGTGTAATGTAAAGTATAGCCATTTGACTTTGGAAGACAACAGAAGGTTACTCAAGGAAACAGAGACCCCAGCAGAAATCTAAAGTACAGGGAGAAAGAGGAGAATTGTGAACAGAGAGAGACTCACTGTGAGATTCCCAATGACTACCTTAATCCCTGTCCCTACTGTGCATTTATGTGTGTTGGGCTTATCTACACATATACATTCTTTGCATGCAATACCAAGAAAGTCAATATAATATCTGAGATAGTGGTGTCAGGTGGGTAGATTTCATAGGCAATGTGGAACACAGGACAGTGAGAGAGGTCGAAGTAAAAAGGAGCTTGATTCAAAATGTATACATTCTTAACTTCTGGAATCTTCCATATGATACTTTAATATGCAGCTGAGTTTGTGTAGCTAAATGCATGCAGAGAAAGGCTTAGCTAAAGAGAACTATTGTACATGTCCATGCTGTGTGAGACTCTCACATTTGAGAGGCTGAAGGCAATATGAAGCAGATTGGGCAGCCTGGGGAATGTAGCTGGCAGAGCAGATCAGGATCCTTCCAGCCTCGTAAGCCATTTTAATTATATTGTTTGCTCTGCGATTAACAAGAAGTCTTGAAATAGTTTTGGCTTTTAAAAATTGGTGGTGCCATAAACCTCCAAAATATTTTTTACACTCATATCCCACACAGCACAATTGCCAGGAAACAGCTAGATCCTGGGTGTCCCCTCCAGGTGCTGCAGCTATGTTACTGTGTACTCAGGGAACTGTACACACTGTACCACTGAGTGTGACTCAGTGGGCATTTGGAAACCTTGGTGGTCCTTGTTTCTATCCTGTCAGGTCTCTGATCACAGACAGACTGATTTTCTGACTAGAGTTCCAAAGGATATACTCAAAACAGGTGTGTGAAGGTGGCCAGAATGGGTTAGGTGCCTGGTAGAAAAATAATTTGTGGGGCTGGAGAGATGGTTCCGTGGTTAAGAGCACTGACTGCTCTTCCAGAGGTCCTGAGTTCAAATCCCAGCAACCACATGGTGGCTCACAACCATCCTTAACAAGATCTGACGCCCTCTTCTGGAGTGTCTGAAGACAGCTACAGTGTACTTACATATAATAAATAAATAAATCTTTTAAAAAAATAATAATTTGTCTCCACATCTTGGTGTTGATAAAGCTAACACTCCTTCCCTAGGAATGTGTATGTATATGTGCTTGTGCACATTAGTTTGCTTGTAACTGTGTGCATGTACGTGCGTGTGTGTGTGTGTGTGTGTGTGTGTGTGTGTTTAACACAAAAATAACAAAGCAAGAAGACCATGGGGGTCCTACAACCAGTTGCCCTATTTCTTTGATGTCATGATGTCAGGCAAACATCGGATCTAGCAAAACAGAAATTTCATACCTTTCTCAGGCAGGAACCTATTGATTTTTCTTTCCTTTAAAAATGAAACAAGTCATACTCATTGTACAAAACGTAGGAAATCTGTACAATCAACCAAAAGCTTCTAATTCTGTTAATAGCTATTTTTTTCCTCTTCCCAGGGAGTTTAAAATTTTAATACACCAGTATTATTAAATGATTAACATGTTCATTTTTCATAGGGAATCCAGCTCCCATTTACAATGGAAGTTGACCCGGAGGTGCCTGGAGATGGAAGCTACAGCTTTCATATGAGGTAATGAGAGTTTTCCTAGGCCTCAGCCCACAGCAGTTTTGGTTTCCATCTTTCAATGGCATATTCTTTTAAGCCATCAGTGATTTTAGAGGTAATGAGGTTAAATAAAAAGGACCTTACAAAAAAAAGGTGAGTCTAAGGTCCTGTCACAGTTGAAAATCAAGAACTCTCCAGACAAAAAGCAGCTGTTTCTTATCTGTACCCCTGGAGGCTTAAAACAGCACAAATGGGTTTTCTTACAGTTCAGGAGGTCCTAGGTCCCAGATCCTGGCTTCTGCAGGACAGAGGAGTGAATGGGCCTCATGCTTTTCTTTTGTTTCTCTTAGGTCACCAGCAGATACAGTCATTTACTGTGATATCACCCAATGTCTGCCTCCATTCTCACACAGCATTCACTCTGTCTGAATCCTCTGTTTCAAAATCTCCCTTCCCTTTCTCTGATCAAGACACCAGTCATTGGCTTTACACTTGATCTAATGCACTATACTGTCATTTCACTGTGAAATGTGTATTTGTAAATACAACCACATGCACAACTATTAATTATATATTCTATGCTCTATGATATGTGCATGTGTATGTATGTATGTATGTATGTATGTATTGTCCTGAGTCATTGTAGAAATGCACTTTATTTCAGCAACATAGCCTCACAGAAGGATGTTTTCCTTCAAATGACACCTTCTCTGGTTAATTTCAAAGTAGTCATAAACTTGAGAACTTATGCAGTCATTTTACATTTTAGTTTGATTTTCATGTGTGTTCATGATGTTTATGGGTGCATGTTTATGTGAGTATGGACAATGTGGGGAATTTGAAGACACCCTTGACTGCTGGTTCTCAGTTTCTGTTGGGCTATCTGGACCAACAGGAATACTAGTATTGCACATGTGGGTCATAATACACAGCTTTACACAGGTTCTAGGGATCTGATCTTAGGTCCTCACGTCTACATGGTAAGCACTTTTTATTTCTCTGACATTTCCCCAGTGTTGTGTTTGTAAAAAGATAAGGAGAGAAGCAATATGTTTGGTGGATATGTAGTCAGGTATAGAGGAAGAATGTGTCTCTAGGGGCCCATGATGGGGTATCCCTTCCCCCTGAGGGACCAGCCATAAGACAGACAGTATAGTATAGAATAGAATTTATTTAGGACACAGGGAGAGGACTTGAGAGGGTAGTGGGGAGGGGGTTATGAGGAGAGGCCAGTCATGAGTGCATGGAGAGAGAGGAAGGGGGAAGGGGCAAGAGGACAGAGGAGGCAAGAGAGCAAGAGAGAGCAGAGCAGGCAGCACCCCCTTTTATAGTGAGTCAGGCACACCTGGCTGTTGCTAGGTAACTGTGGAGCTTAGACAAAATGCTAACATCAATTCATTTCTAATGTATTCGTAAAGAGGTTTTTCCCACTGACTGCTAAGAAGCAGAGAGGAAGAGTAGCTGGGATGTGCACCTCTGGTCCAGGACATACAGCAGAATAACACCATCTCCCTGCTCCACTGTCACAAAGTGGGTCTGAGGATGAACCTGCATCAAAACGTACTGGAGGCATAGCTTTAGAATACATGTTCTGCAGTCTGGTTGGTCCATGGCAGAGACTTAAAGTCAACCTGGGGCTCCTTATGTCCCTTCTCCTTATAAACAGTGACATGTCAAAGAGAATGACTGTAATCAAATTCTTTAAATGGAGACTCTGTGGGTTCCTTTTCTTTCCCCAGCGGGAAACAGGAAACTGGCATCCTGTTGCCAGCAGCTAAGGTTTCATGGTTATCTCTTCCCCATAAACCATTAATCGTTTTTTGTTAGATCACATAATTTATAGTATCCGTTCTGAATGTATAATGTAATAGTGTATACTGGAAGGTAGTTAGTCTTTCTTCCAATAGGTTATGGAAAATGAAATAAATACCCAGATTAAATTACCATATGAGAGAGAGAAAAATGAAACAATTTGCTGACTTGCAAAAATATGTAATAGATGTCGTAGAAATAATCTAAATTTTAAAACATCATTCATTCTTCTACTCATTGTGGATGATCTCATTGCAAAAAGCAGTCCATGAGAAAATTTTTGTAGTAGTGTTGAACAAAATAATTATTTCCACATACAACGATCTGATAGATAATCTATATAGATACAGGTAAATTCATTTAGAAATTTACAATGTAACATTTGAATGTGACCAATTTATTTAAGTGTTTCTAATTTTGTGAATGAAGGACTCATAAAACCCTTAAAATATATTTTCAACAAGAAATAATTGTGTTTTTTTTCTCTATCCATCATATTTGGTGCTATGCTTTATCTTAAGAAAAACTTACTTGAGATTTATTTCTAAAAATCCATTTGTATCTTCATGGATGAGTTTTCTGTATTTTATATATATATTACACACACACACACACACACACACACACACACACGCAAATATTTCATATTTGTTCCCTGTTAAGAGCCTGTACTAAAATGAGTGCTTTTTTTTTCCCACCACCATCTGTTCCTTGCTGGTATGGATTATAAATCAATCACATTATTCTTGCTATTATTATTATCATATTTTTCATGGATCCAAACCCCTTATTATTAAGCTTTTATCTTCCTGAGAAACTATCAAACTTCATCTGTGGGACTGAATCCAAGGCCCTGTGGGAATCCCAAATAGAATTTTAATTTTCTCTGGGCACTGGGCACCATTTGTTGTTTATGCCTCTGAAATGTCGTCATTTTCATTGCGATAATAGGATTATGTTCTTTGGGATGTGTGGCCTGCTGTAGTGTATGCTCACTTGAGTCCTTCTGCAAAGCAAGGACCGTGGGATGGATGTAGGGTGAAATTTATGATGTTAGGATGTTTTAGATACAAGTATGCTGTGTGTCAAAACCGAGAGGGAATCTGACTTGTGAAGTCAGAAGTGTGGGTCATGCATATAAATGAACTATTTCATGGGACTTCTTTCTTTTTGAAACATTTACCCATATACAACTATTTAAAAGTTGTAACTTTTCCATCGTTCCAATATTTCTATTTAGCGGCAATGCTCTCAAGCATAACATTGTCTGGTTTATCAGATTAACGTGACGTGTTAAGAGCTGTCTATCCCTAAGTATTTGGAAGTTCGAGATTACCCTGTTCTAAAGTACTCTGGATAACAGCAGATAATTAAGATTCTTTAAGATGGAGCTCCAGGAAAAAAAAAAATTAAATGCTGAATCCATCTAACTTTTTAATTTTCTTTCTAAGTAGCAGGTTGATTTACAAAGGCTTGGTGATTTGCTGGTGTTTCTCTGTGCTTATAAAAATCCACTCTAGCTCTAAATTTAGAAATCATTTGCTAATGTGATTTAAATGTTTCTAAGTCCCACCCCCCCTTCCTGTCCCTCAACCAGTCTTATTCAGGTTGTGAACAGAATAAAGGACTCATGAACTCCAGCTAGAGAATGCTACAGAGCCTTGATAAGCTTCGTAATGCTAATGCTGTTTTGATAGAGAAAACCACAACTCAAGCAAATAGCAGCCTCCACTCTCTGGTACAGGTGTGTAATAAGCACGTGTAATTAAACCAAAGATACATAATGGTTTGTTGTTGGATACGCATTCACAGCCGCTGACTCTGCTCCTAATGTGTGCTTCATGAGTTAGGTAATTTTCTTCTGTCTCCACTTCTTGAACAGAATATTCCTCATGGGCTCATGGACGAAATGATCCTGTGCCTTTTACACAGCAGATTCCCACTGCTGCCTGTAATTTAGCATCTCTGCCATCTCAGCATTACCTAAAGATGATTAAAAAGAGCGTGTAAATTCACAAACAAGTCATTTTATTCTTCAACTTAAATAATTTAAAAATGCCCCCCAAAAGGAAAGTTATGAAAATGTAAGCCTTTCTCTGCAGTTCTCATCCCAGGAAAATATATCAACCTTGCATTTAATCACTGTTATGCATAAAATATGGCTTATGGCTCTGCTCTATATATCAAATAAACTTCTTTGTATATCACGGATCTGAATCTTTTCAGTGTTGTAAAGCAAATGTGAAAAGCTAAAGCTGCTCTTTAAAAATCCATGCAGAAATAAGCACCGATGTTTCTGGCCATTTTAAATTCTCTATTTCCGTTGGGAGATATTTTTAATGATTCAACACACACGTTGTCTTTTAAGAATGATGCATAAGTATAAATGGGATGTGGAATTCTTTATTTTAACCTCCTTAGTTCTTTTCCTTCCAGTGTGACTCTACAGTGTCATGCTACTGTAGGAAATATGTTTTTGTGCGTATGAAGTAGAGAAGGCCTGTCTTCTCAGGGATGTCAGCAGAATCTGTCTACTGAGGTTCATAACACGAAGAAAATAGATAATGTACATTTGTTTTGTATTTTCTAGAAAGGGTGATATCTTATACATGTATTGAACGATCGTACTTGGTAAAGATGGTCATGATAACACCCAGGCTCAATAGAATTTTTCCATAAATTACTGTTCAGGAGCCATTAATCACTGGATTCCGTGCTGGGCATCTCCTGCTTAATTCAGCGGGGTCTTATTTATACATCATTTTGAAGCATGGCATAGGAACAGAAATGAAAAGTTTGACTTTCCACATTGGCTGCACATCTCACCTAGCTACACCTCAGGCAGGAACTAAACAATCAACTTCATCTACGTGGGTAACTTTTAAAGCTTTGCTAGCCTCTAATTTTAGACAAAGATTTAGTTTTAATTGCGTCTCTTTTATAAACATAAAGAAATGGAACTTACTCCCCGATGTCATCCTGGTTTTGCTAACATGTTTTAATTTTGTCACTCATGAGTCAACTCCTCTTCAATTTTCCTTTTTTATGACCTTGAGTATGATTGTAGCTGGGGGGGGGGGGGCGCAGAGTGTGGGGGGGGTGCGCAGAGTGTCTTTGTCCAGTGTGTTTTGTAAATAATAGCTGTGACATGTGTCTTTTAAAAAGAGAAGTCATCACACTGAACTCGGGTTTCTTACCCCAGCTCAAGAGAACCTACCTCTGGTGTCCTTAACCGCTGCTCTGTTCTCCTTCTCAAAGCCGGATGTACAATTTCACTCCTCACTTTCCTCTCTCAGAGACCTTCCACCAGTAGGGACTTCTGCCCTATTCACTCTCTCCCCCTGCATCCAGCAGCATCCTCTTTCCCTGTACCCAGCCCTATCCTCTCTCTCTGCATTTTCTGTTGCATTCTCCTTTCTGAAAGATGTCTCCCATAAAACATGTTCTCATCCCTTTCCAGTTAGAAAAATGTGCCCAGACTCCACATCATCCTTCTCTTTTTCTCCTCCAGAATTTCCCTCTATGAGAGATCCTCCTCCCATTTCATGTGTCAATCATTTGCCGATATAATTTCAGCCTCCTCCATACTGAACTTTTCTTGCTTAGATCCCTGTCTCTAACTCTCAGAGGCCATGTTCAGTCCTCTTTTCTTGTGATATCTCATAAAGTCCCTAAATAACAGCCAAAATGTTTTCCTTCTCTGTAGCCATAGGCTCACAGTCTCCAGTCTTCACTTTGCATCACTGATGGCTCCTGGTAGTTTTCTTTCGTTGTCATTTGAAAAAAATAGCACTTGTATGTGCTATGTTTTGTAGGTAGTAAAGGTAGGTCCAGTTTATGACTAGCAGTTGGTGCCTTAGTCAATGATCATGGCAATTCTCATAAAGCAAAACATTTAATTGGGACTGGCTTACAGTTCAGAGAAGTACATTATCAGCATGGCGGGAAGCATGGCATCACACAGGAAGACGTGGTTCTGGGGAGGAGCTGAGAGCGCTACAACTGGATTGGCAGGAAGAAGGAAGAAGGAGAGAGATACTGGGCCTGGCTTGAGCATTTGAACCCCCAAAGCTGCTCTGCTCCCCAGTGACATACTTTCTCCCATAAAGTCATACCTACTCCAATAAGGGCATACTTCCTAATCCCTGTCAAATAGGGTCACTACCTTGCAACCACACATTGAAATACTTGAGCCTATTCCTATCCAAACCACCACAATTGAGAAAGGCAGTGTTTTTCTTGTAAAATTTTCTCAAGTTACTAACTATTTGAACAGACTCAGAAAATATGAACCTTCTACTTAGCTTTCTTTCGGAAGTACAAGTATTGAGAGCCAAGATATCTTCAGCAGCCTGAAAGTCTTAGCACGGTTCTTCTTAACCATTTTCTCTAGTTCTGCACATGCTCGCTGTGGAAGGCTCCTAGCCTGAAGATGTTGTCAGCATTGATTTGACTCCTCAAGTAGAACATTCCAAACCTGGTCTCAAATGGTGGGAGCAGTGCAAATGTTATGAAAAATTAAAAATATTACACATGACATTTATAGGAATAGGAAGCATAGATGAATTTTGTATTTAGACCTATGCTCCACCCAGCTACATTATTATACATCTACAAATACTTTAAAATCTGTTTGGTTTTTTTTTTTTTTTTTAAAAAAAGAGTCTCAAATCAGAAACATTTTTCAATCTAAGCGTTTTAGAAAAGAACATCCAATCTGGTCTTGGTTGATAGTAAGAACCATCCCAACTGTCCAATACCTTGACATAGACAGCTTCTATGGAAACTAACAACTTTATGACCTTTAGCTCTTCTTCTTGTGACAGGGGTTCAGATGCAAAGGAAAGCAATGCTTTGCTCATAGGTCAGCTCAGCTATGCACCATGGTTTTCCATATCCAATGGTCATTGGGTGTTACATATGTGTCAAAGTCCTGCAGAGCAAAGAAGACAGAAGACAATAGAAGAGTCCTTTTCTGCATCAGTAACTTTACAATTTGAAAAGAAAATATTCAAATCAAAGTTATAGTTTACCTTAGTTGATTTTTAGTTACATCTGAACGTACATGTCTCATACACTTATCATAAAGACTAATGAGGTTATGAAACCCTCAACCAAGATAACAAAAAAGAAAAAAGAAAAGAGAGAGCTGATCCAATAATAAAATTGAAGATTAAAAAAGAGATAATGCATAAAATCCCAAAACAATTAAAAAATAATAAGTACATAGCCTAAAAACTTATATTCTACCACACTGAGAAAAAAACTAAAATAAATTGGTTAATTTGTAGATGAATATGACTTACTAAAAATTATACCAAGATAAGATAAATAATTTAAACGGATATATGACAACCAATGAGATTGACAGTGTAATTAATGAAAAAATTTCCAACCAAAAAACTCCAGGCCCAGTTTGATTCACTGAGAAATCCTACTAATTCTTTAAAGGAGAATACCATCCATCCTTCTCAACTTAGCCCATGAAATAAAAAAAGATCCTGCTATACCACTCCTGGGCATATATCCAGAGGATTCCCCACCATGTAATAAGGATACATGCTCTACTATGTTCATAGCAGTCCTATTTATAATTGCCAGATGCTGGAAAGAACCCAGGTATCCCTCAACAGAAGAGTGGATGCAAAAAATGTGGTATATCTACACAATGGAGTACTATTCAGCCATTAGAAACAATGAATTCATGAAATTCTTAGGCAAATGGATGGAGCTAGAGAACATCATACTAAGTGAGGTAACCCAGACTCAAAAGGTGAATCATGGTATGCACTCACTAATAAGTGGTTATTAACCTAGAAAACTGGAATACCCAAAACATAATCCACACATCAAATGAGATACAAGAAGAAAGGAGGAGTGGCCCCTGGTTCTGGAAAGACTCAGTGAAACAGTATTCGGCAAAACCAGAACGGGGAAGTGGGAAGGGGTGGGAGGGAGGACAGGGGAAGAGAAGGGGGCTTACGGGACTATCGGGGAGTGGGGGGGCTAGAAAAGGGGAAATCATTTGAAATGTAAATAAATTATATCGAATAAAAAAAAAGAATAAATCCTTCTAAATTCATTTTATGAAGGAAATACACACAACAAAACAAAATTACAGATGAATCTCAAACACTTGCAAAATAAATTCAAAACATATCTAAAAGATCACTTACTATGATCAAGTTGGTATTATTCCAACAATGTGGAGATAGTTCAGCATATGAAGACCAATAAATTTAACACAGTACACAAACTGACTCAAGAACAGCAATTACATAATGACCTCAATAAATGCAAGAGAAGTCTTTGACAAAAACCCAGTCATCCCTTCACAATAAAAGTCCTGAGGAGATTAGGACTGGAGGGAATTTAACACAAAAAAAGCTCTTTATGTCAAACCTAAAGCCAGCATCATGCTAAATGAGGAAACTGCAAAGTATGTCCACTAAAATCCAGCACCGAACAAGGCTGTCCACTTTCTGCAATCCTTTCAAGACAGTCCTTGAGGTCTTAGCTAGAGCCATTCGGCCAGTCAAGAAATCAAAGAAGACCCAGAAAGGATAAGAAATCAAAACATTTTTTATTTGCAGATAGCACTATCCAGTATATGAGACCCTAAAGACCATCAGTTCTATAGGACAATCATTTTTTAGCAAGGTGGTTGGATACAAAATTAACACAGAAAACGTAGTAATCTTCCTATCTATCTATGACACACACTAAGAAATAGCATGAGAGAAGGGACAGAAAGAAGGTAAGATTGGAGTGAGGTGGAGAGTGGTGTGGAATGCTGACCTCCAGACAAGACACTCTGGGACTCCCAGCAGCTGTGATTGCCCACACAGGATCTGCATATGATGAACCATTCAACAGTGCTATGGAAGGGGAAGTGGCTCATAGAGTCCTTCCACCCTCCCTGAGGATTTATACCAAGTTAATAGTTGGCGGAGGAGGGAAAACACTCCTTTTGGTGCTGGAGCCACTGCTATGATGCCATGATCCTATAAACAAACCCTTACCCACACTCCTGTGAGCAACCCTAACCATAAAATATGTTGGGTCACAATAAATAAAGAGAAAAAATAGAAAAAAACATATAAACATAGAATAGAGATGGATTGAGAAGAATTAAGGGATTAACAGATGGGAGGGAATGAGAAGTGACAAAGGATAAATGTGTTTGAAATATAATAGGAATATGTATAAAACATTCTAATCAATTCCATTAATGTATATAGGTATTAAACTGCAGCACAGACATTTAAAAGGAGCCAGTAAATTATTGTAGGATATTCAATACTCCTTATTATGATCACACATGTATTAAAGAATACCGAACTGCTTCTGCTCCCCCCACACATATTTTAGATTTCTATATGTGTTACATGTGCCACTGATCAGAGCTAAATTTTGTCACAGTGTTAATATTTAAGAAACTAGGGCTTAGAGAGCAAGAGGCAGAATACCACAAACGATTAACGGTCTTCAGCAAGTAACGGTCTTCAGCAAGTCTCTGAGCTGACTTCTCGGCCTCTGGAGGTGCTCATCTTGAAACCCTCAGACAGCTAATTTTCCTATTTCTGTGGGTTCCTTGGGAGAACTGACCAGGTGCCTCTCACTGCTCTACATGAAGAGCATGGGGAGGAGACACCTGAGACATGGCAGAGTTCTCCATGTTCTCTGCCACGTTAGGTGAATTTGAAATAGTTCACTCAGTTCTCTAAAGGATACTCCACTTAACTAAATTTAAGCGAGAATCTTAGCTATTCAAAGCTATTAAGAGTAGGTCAATGAAAGATTATTAGTAGTAGTAGCAGTAGTTATTGTTATTTTGCTACAAAAAAAACCACCAGAGTTGCCATTGAGCAGTCTAGCCACCATTCTTTTGCAGAATGAGTCTGTTTCCATTTTGAGTTGTTTTGAATGACTAAGTGATTTAATTATATTAATCATTCTTGAAGAGAACTGTCTTCTAGTTCCCATGAGTGTGTGTGTATATACATTTATGTGTGTGCAGATACAATGCATATATATATATATATACACATATATATCACACTCATATATATATTATTTTGATACATTATCTCTAATTGGCCTGAAACTTAGGTTTAGATAGCTGGCCAGGAAGCCTGAGGAAGCGATTACAAGCATACATTACCATGCCTGGATTTGTTTGTTTGCATGATTTCACATGGATCTGGTATTGAATTTAAATCCCTCCGGAAACTGCAATCCTTAAACCAAGCATCTTCCCACCCTGTATTCTATTTCTTCAACCATCTTGGCTACCATTAATCAATGTCTTCCAAATTAGTTATTTTTATCTTTTAAATAGATATATGCCATGGATGTGTAACATTATCTCTATCTCTCTATTTCTGTAATCCTATATATTTTTTGTATTAGTCAATTATTTTCAATGTATTAGCAAATGCCCATGAAAGCTCAAATATGTACAGGTTTGTGCTCAGAATAAAGACAAATGTATGTACGTTTAAGAAGGGCATTTCTAAGTCAACTCAATTGTATGAACTGCAGGGATGTGAGAACAATTATGTGGTTTTTCTCTTCCATTGAGGGATTCTCCACACAAAGGAAGAGATAGCTGTGACGTACGTTTGATAGTCTTATTGGACATTCCTAGTCCTGTGTTCTTTTTAAAATTGGTTCAAAATTATACTCTCTTCTACTTTGAAAGTTTTCCTAGAATATTATATTAGTAATGGTTGCATTTTCAGTGATATAATCTTCCAAATCCCAGACTAAAACTTAACAAGTGAGCACTAAGAATGTCCCATAGAGCCATGTGGCTTCTCCTAGGGGAACATAAAAAAAAATGTCTGTTCACATAGATAAGACACTGAAGACAGACTAAAGAAGGAATTCTGGACAAAGCTCGCTAACTAAAGCAGTGATTTTATTGAGGTTACTTACAGAAATATGGGTGAGATTCCAGGAGAAAGGATGACCTAAATCTACCTGCTGCACCAAAACTCTTGTGGTTGTCAGATAGGTGACTCACAAAAGTTGCATCCCAGGACTCTTACATCCCAGGATAACTTGTAGGCATCTTGGCCCTATAAGTCTTCTATTCCCTAGAAGTTATATTTCTTTTGCAAACTTGAGGAGGAGCTTTGTGAGTCTTGTAATTTTTCTGGAGCTTCCTGAACCTTCTAAGTTTCATTTACTTCCTGGGTCTTCTATGTTTTGCTTATTTTTTGAGTCTTAAGAATTTGGAAGAAACAACCACACAATACATTTCTGGTCCCTGAGAATAAATGTAGAAAGATCTCTGAAAAGATAAAAACTGAAGTCCAAAGAGGTGAAGTAATTTGCCCTCTTTCACATATACATGATCATAGAGACCAGAAATAAAATTCATACTTACTAATTTTTATTTTTATTATTATTTTATTTTATTTTATTTTATTTTATTTTATTTTATTTATGTGTATGGTCTTTTGGCTATATGCATGTGCACCATGTTCATACCTGGTATGCTCTTAGATCAGAAGAGGCCATTAGATACCCTAAAACTTAAGTTATAGATGGCTGTCATGAGGGTGCTGAGCATAGAACCCAGGTCTTACAAGAGCAGCCAGTGTTCTTAACTACTGAGCCATCTCTTCAGCCACCTTACTAGTTTTTAAATGAATTTTTTTCTACATCATTACAGAAATGTGTAGAATGTGCTGTGTCTGAGAACAGGTTTCAACTCTGGTTGCCTCTTGCTATGCCTGCTTGATAGAGCATCACTGCTCTAACCTGCAAAAGGATATGTCATAGTCATATGTCAAAAGTTAACACTCAAGTTGGTTCTGTAAGTTCTGTTTGGGGGAGATTCTATAGACTGAGGTAGAGTTTCTTAAGAAACAGTTTCAATATAGATTTAAGCACGGGCATGAAACATGGAGAGGTTTAAGAAAACAGTATTATGCTCCCTAGATTGGGTGTAGGCTTCTCAAGAAAGTTACCTGATTTTGTGATTTTTTTTTTAAAAGGTAAAGCATTGGCGATAGAATTTTTGGCAACTGAGAGGCTAAGTGAAAACATTTTAAAATAATAATACAATTAGGAAAGAGCCAGTTAGAAGTTGAGAGTTCAGAACTTCGGTGAGAGCACAGCTATGATTTCTATTCTATCTCCTTCCCTCCACCCTGAGCAGAAGGTGTGTCTCACTCTCCAAGCAGAAACACATTTTCACTTGAGTTTCACTGTAGGTGAGGTGTGAACTTTCAAATCCAATCTCCTAGAAAAAATAAAGTGTAGTCACACACACACACACACACACACACACACTCACACCAACATGACATATATACACATGTCAAAATTAAACCAACTTGTACGATAACTAAATTGTTCAACTCTTTATTGATTTCCTTGTGAATTTCACATCCCACTCATCTCTCTGTCCCTCCACCCTTGCAACCTTGTCCACCAAAATAAAATAATTGTTTCAAATCTTGCCATGGACGCTTTAGTGTGTCACAGTGTGTACATAGCATAGCCTTTTATCCACACACTTTTACTTGCGAATGTTTGTTGCAGTGAATCACTGGTCTGGTGTGAGGCCTCTAACTTCTGCTACACTATACTGGAACCTCACTGGGACTCCTTTCGGGTATCATGTGGTTGCCCTACATCATGGAGATCTCATAGCTTTGGATCAGTATGGCCAGCTATTTCATGCGTTCCAACAGTTCATAGACAAGGAGGATGTTAGGGTGGACCAACTCAAAGCCCTGGATCTGGGCCTGGGTGGTAGTTGAGATTGTCAGCTTGCCAGCTTTCCAGCACCCACACCACCAGGGTGAGCTCTGTAAAACTGCCTAGGCTAGCTCATTCATCTCTCTAACAGGCAAGAGGCCAGCTCTCCTGCTCTCATCCCCTGGGAGGCAGCTCTTCCCCCACCCGGGCCAGCTCTATTGTGGGGCCCAGGGGAGGTGAAGTACCCACTCTCCCATTCTCATGACCTCAGGGCCAGATCTCCAGGGCAAGGGATGAAGGGAAGTCGGATATCTCTCCCCAGCCCACACTATCTCACAGCAGACAAGCGGTGAGACCAGATTTTCCGCTCTCTTCCCCTCAGCACCAGCTCACCCGCACCCGCACCCCCATCACCAGGGCCTACTCTACTATGCTACCCAAGGAAGGTGCAGGGTCTCCTCTCCTGAGTGCCTCAGCCAGTGAGGGCCAGGGCCAGCTCTACGCAGCCCTTGGACACCAATATGGTCTAGGTGGCAGCCCAGACCAGGGATGTCCACATGGCCTTGCCGGTAATATGTACCATGGACACTGACGCACACCTCTGCTTCTGTGTGGCCACGGACCCAGACACAGCCCTTAGTCGCAGCTAGGCTGGAATTTCACCATGGCCTCAGGTGGCAGGGCAGGCTACTCACATCAGGCTATTCCTCTCCAGCCTCACATCTTCAGTTCCCTCTCTCTTCATAGTGTTCAAACTGTTCTCTTTCTCTCTCCCTTCTATCTCTCCATCACATACTTACGCATTATAGTAGTTCCCCCCCCCCCCCCCGTGGACAGGCCATGTGGCTGGAGGTCCTTTGGGTGTCTCTTTAGCTAAATTTTTAAATAAAAATATTAGATACTATCTCTCTTCTTTGCTCTAATTTAAAGCTATCCTTCCATATACTCACAAGTGCAGGTACATACATACGTACATGCACACATATACATGTGTATACATATTTTCATATACATGTATTACCAGTATGTATGTATGCATGAATACATGTATATGTATACATATGTACATTTGTGTGACTCACATGTGTTTTGCATATATGTACATGCATGTGTGTGCACATAATTTTATTACAAGGGTTTTTTTTTAAATAATTGACCACAGATGAAAATAGTAAGAAACTGCTAAAGAGGTAGCTCAGTAGTTAAAAACTCTTGCCACACTTATATGGCTCTTCAGAAGCATCCATAACTCCACTTTTAGACTATTTGATGCCCTCTTCTGGCCTCTGACTGTACCAAGTGGGCATACAGTACACACAGTACACTTACACACATGCAGGCCAAACATTTGTACACATAAATAAGATAAATAAATTTTTAAAAAAGAAAAAGCACTAAAGGGAAGTTATTAATATATAGAAAACCTTAAAAAAAACTTCAATTAGAAGGTACTGTAAAAACACAAAACCAAAAATAGTTCCCTAAATTAGGCCAAACCAAGAAAGAAAAACAGAGAGATATGAAAATTTCATGGAAACTAGAAGAATCCAAGAAACCCAATCTATGCCTTAGTTCAGAAAGTAGAGAAAAATGGAAAAGTAGAAATTGCCCAAGAAATACTAAAACTCTTAGAACTGATTGAAAGATCCTGCAGGTTAAAAGCCTTCTGGAAGTATCTAAGGCCAAAAGGACATTTTCAGTGAATTTGAGAATATTGGGAATAAGGAAAAGTTGTTTGTTTGTTTGTTTTTTAAGCTTAAAAAGGAAATACAGATGAACCTGAAGGCAGAATGACAGCAAACTTCTAAAGGATAACAGAATGCAGGATAGTTAAGACATACCTTCAACTCCCACTTCAATAAAGGAGTTTCTGCCTATATTCTGTAGTGCACTATGTTGTTGAGTGTGAGGGCTGGGCAGTGGCTAACAGATGGACGAGTGTAGAACATGCATGCATAAATCCAGGCACGATGCACATGTGACCTATAGTCACAATATTGGGAGGTGGATGCAGAAGAACCTGAGTTTGGGGCCCTCTTTGGCCAAATTCAAGGACAGCCTGTTCTACATTTGACCTTGTCCCAAAAAACAAACAAAACAACAAGTTCAGAGAGACTATTGTTGACACGTTCACAGACATTGGATCCTGTCAGTCTCAATATAGCTGCATCCCGTTGTCTAACAAGTTATGGGAGTATTGGCTTGGACAAAAAAAAAAACAAAAAAACAAAAAACAAAAAACAAAAAAAGCAGCCTACAGAGAGCTCATGGGACAAGATTCATGGAAAAGGATAAAGGAGCTTCTCTGAGAAACTGACCTACACAGTGGCAGCTGAGGACAGAGAGCCTCCTCCTGCTGGTCTTGAGAGGGTGAAGTGCCTTGTTGAGTAGAGACCACTTGTCTGGAAACAGCAAGTGTCCCTTAGGAGCTCAGAATTACCAAGAACAGTTCCCCAACTGGCAGCCAGTAAGACAGGGGACTGTGGGCCCCAAACTGCTCTTCTTAGAGAAGGGGCTGAAGCCCCTGTGGGATTGGAACCCCAGAGGACACTTGGTTTCAGACTAATAATCTCCTAGGCAAAAGACACAACAGCCAGTAGTCCTAACCCACTGGAACCATGACAGTAAGTTGGTGGCATTATAGTGGTGGCTCAGTGATTGCAGATTGATATGCAGAAATAGAAAAGGGCACATGACCACTCTCCAGTGACACCTGGAAGCACCCTGCTTGTCATGGAGACACAGTTTAAATGTCTGTTTTCTTCACATTTGTTCTGACATCCCAGTCCAAAAATGGCCTCTTTACATTTCTGCAGAGTTTTTTTTTTTTTTTAAATGATAGTCCCTACTTTCACCATAGCTGTTAGTGTATATGTGTTTTACCTCCTGGATTATAAATTCCTTGAAAGCAGAGATGACATTGCTTATGAACTTGTGAAGACATTTTAATAAACCACCAAGCCAAGAGTTCACTTCTGTCAGCAAGTAACGCTTCTCTGGTATCTAGGAGTGAGTTAAAGCGTCAGTCAGCATTCAGCTTCCCCCAATCCCCCTCCCCATGTGATTTCTTGTGCTTAGCACAAGTGCAGATACTGGAAGCTGATGGTCCTAGTCACCCAAAGGGGAATCCCTTTGGAAAGGATAGGTATACATGTTCTTCATAGTGAGCTCCACCTTTGCAGGTCATTAGAAACAGACCTATGACTTTGGACATTTGCAGGTAAGCCAGGTAGCTCCTCTAGCCACCCTGTTCACTGTGGCCCTTATAGAATCCGATGATGAGTCACAGGACACAGTGACTGTTCAAAAGAGTCAGTCTTCTTCATAACAGCCAGGCATCTTACACTTGTGAGCACTCAGGTGTGTTTAAATAATAAATACCCAGGAGCCCGGCTTTGAAACGAACCTCCCGCAGCAGCAGAGACATTCTAGCCGGATTTGGTTAATTGAAATCATGCATGGAACTAAGTCGCCAGTCTGATGCGATCTGACAAAAATGATCATAGGATGAAATTGCCTCTTGCTGATCCCCACCTATCTTACATTTCAACTTACAGCAAGATTGAAGCAAACTGCTCCAATTTACTGCTCCCGACCTGCTGATAATGGACACTTTGCCGTGCACTCTCCCTTCATTACTGCTCAGGTCAGGGCTGTTAACAGGGACTCTTGCCACTTTTGACAGATAGTCACTACCAAGATGAATGGCGGTAGCCACATGACCACTTAGGACCAGGCCTTCCCTCTTCAGCACCTTCAAAATGCCTTTAAAAAAATAAATAAAGATAAAAGGCCACACTGCTCTGTTTAACTCTTTATTAACTAGCAGAATCGATAGGCTCCAGGCATCCATGACCCTGTAAGTTCTTCACTGCTCAGCACTGAGACTATCTAAAGCTACTACTTAACAGAATCTTTAAAAGAAACTTTCTAGTGCAGCTGCCTGGGTCTACTTTGTCCTCATAGGGTTAGGAATCGGGATGAAAATTGAGGAAGGCTACTGGGCAAGTGTCTCAACTGTGCTAATGACTGTGAGATAGCAGTGGTTTGACAAAGCTTAAGTGGCACTATTTAAGAATCAGAATTGCTGATTAGGAAAACTAGGCCAGGTTCAACCGTGCAGATGGATGGAAACTGAGAACCAATTCATTTCTTCATATGTTTGTGATAGCCTCTCCTGAAAATCTTTTTATCATCAGTACTTTCAGATTATATTTATGTGCAAGAGAGCAAAGCCTGTTTCTTTCCATGCTGTTGTCTTGCATGGACAGACCCTGCTTTAGAGGATGCTTAACAGAGGAGTTTTAAAAGAATCGAAAGGGCCAGTGAGGTGGCTCAGCAGACAAAGCTGCCTGTCTCCAAGTCTGACAACTTGAGTTTGAGCCCTGTTTCCTACATGGTGGAAAGAGGGATCTGACTCCTGCAAGTTGTCCTCTGGTTTTGTCCTCTGTCCTCTGTACACACACACACACAATAAAAAAATGTAGCAAACGCTTAATAGTAAAAGATTTTTTTTAAAGCTAAAAATGAGTAAAAAATGAGTACATATGCCTTATGCCCCTTGCTTTACTTTGTATGTGAACTAATTGATACAATGTATACAAACTAGTTTACACAGTGCTTTAGTTTGTAGCTGGCTCCTGATATTCTCATTCATTTTTGCTTTTGACAAAGAGTCGAATGGGCCCCCACAACTGTTATTAGATTTACACAACATTGTCTTGTTCACTTTGCAGCATGAAATCAGATGAACTATTAAATATCGTAATCTGTTATCCACCATTAAAATTAATTGATTTTTCATGTCACTTTAGAAGGAATGAATTGTCTGGAGAGAGTCTCATAAACAGCACAACAGAGTGGGAAAGCTGTTTTATTCCCCATCATTTCTAGTGAGGTTGAGCAAGGTGATAACTCCACTGGCTTTTCTCTCCACAGAAGTCTCAAAAATGTAATTATTCTAACACTGTTATCTTTATTGCTTTATGATCGTGCTTACAAATGGTACAGCCGTATTCAATAATTAGACTCAGTGGATAATAGCCATACTCATGAAAAAGACTCGAGGATGTGAGGACGCTTAATGTTATCCTGGGAGAGGTTTGCCTGGCATAGAAGGACTTTTCCAGTACAGTATGGTCCTGCCATCAGGATAATATAATTTGAATGAACCTGTCGTTAAGAAGAAATAAAGAACAACCAGATAGAAATATTCACAGCTGAAATGCATGGACAACAATTTGTTGTGTTTCCTGAAAAAAAAATACCTTATTTTCCATTTTGCTTTAAACATTACAGAGCTAGGTGATAATGATATACTTACTGGAGAATTCATCTGTGCCAGACACTGCACAAATATATCCAACAAGCATCGTTTACATTGAATCTGAAAAATGCCACCATGAAGTAGGTGTTAGTTTTACCTTCCTCTTACAGTTGGGGAAACTGAGGCATAAAAAGACTAAGCAGCTTGTCCAAGTTCACACAGGTAATTGTGAAGATGCTGGGATGTGAACCAGAGGATATCATGGTCCTGTCAAGATCCCGACTCTTACACTCTAGGGCCTTTTTGACCGTCCTAAAAAGGTGCTCTCAGTTGACCTGAATCACATGTCACACAGGAGGCTTAATTAATTGCTCACTGTTTTATCATAAAAATGGTTCTGGAGCCAGGGTTATAACTGAGTGTTAGAGGACATCTTTCTATATGAGAGTCCACGGTTCAATCTCTAGTGCAAAAAAGAATTTTATTTCTGCTTCTAAACAGTTGGTTCATGAAAGGTAGATCATTGTTGGTTTAAAAACCTGTTTGTAAATATCAATGAAATCTCTTGAGGAAATTGCTCATGTCTGTCTGTATGTCTGTCTGTCTGTATTATGTATGTATGTATGTACTGTGTGTGCATGTGTGTGTGCGTGTGTGTATGTGTGCCTTCACATAAAAACCAACAGGCAGATGTTGAGTGTCTTCCTCTATTGTTCTCCATCCTATTTTTTTTAATTTTTTGTGTATTATGCATGTATACATGTGTGCACACACATGTGGAACCAGAGATCAATGTTAGGTGTCTTTCACAGCAAGCTTGGGGGAGTCCATCAGTCTCTTCTCTACCTGCTGTGACCTCTGACTTTTCACATGGGTGCTGGGGGTCTGAACTGAGGACTTCCTGTGTGCATGGCAAACACTTTACTGACACAGCCATCTCTGGAGACTCTCTCCTTCCTTTCTGAGAAGGGCACAGGGAAGCAAGCTACCTTTGACAGTAGCTTCCCTCTGTGCTCATAGGCTGTCACCTACCTCTCCTGATCACATGTCCTGTGGATTTCAGACTTGTAAGGCAGTCCCAGAATCACATGCCAATTCCTCAAAATCAGCTTAACATGTGTCTGCTCCTGGTCCTGATTCTCTGCTTGAACATAGTCATTGGTGCCTGTGGAATGGTGATTCACACAATTCACATGATTCACACAATTTGCATAATTCACACAACTTGCATGTCTCCGGGCTCAATTTTGTGTCTAGGTAATGCCAACACTTTTCTCCCTCTTCTCTCTTTCTGCCACTAAAACCATATTAATGCCCCCATGTCTCTGCTACCAGTATTTTGCACTTAATTCTTTTTGAGGGATAATATGTACACTTTGCTATATACAAGACTACAAGATGAATGAAGTGTGGTTTGTTTCCTAGAACCTCACTTCTCACCCCTTAGTAAAACATGTTAGTGATCTGCTCCATTGTAGGAGAGATGTGGCAAACTGCTCAGCCAGCAAAGGTAGCACAGATCTTAACTCATCTCAGGAAACTCACATCCCCAGTGCTAACACATGAGCCCGGATGTCTCCAATAGGAGGGTACAGACTTATGCCTATGGCTCTTGTCTCATGTATTAGCTAGTATTTTGCTGCAGGGGATATAATCCAGTTAAGTCAGAACAGGTAGAGTTGGCATAGTCAATCAATGAGACATACATGGAAACATATGTGCTTAGCATGCACATGGATCTGGGTTCAATCTCCAGCACCAAAAAAAGAAAAAGGAACTCAATGTAAAAATCACAGGAACCACAGATGAAGACTTTTGGTCAGAACTATGGAATTATCCCAGCCACTGACTCACTGTGAAAGCCAACTTAACCACAGCCAGAAGGGTTTGGATTCCATTGTATTTAACTGGACCGCCGGCCCCTGCCCCACCCCCTGGCTCAACATGCTAATGCCCGGAAGCTGTCTTTAGCTGTCACACCATATCTACCTCTCAGTTCCACAAAGTTAGTCCCTGATCACAGAGAAGCTGTCATGAGAAACCAACATAACCAAAAGAAAGCTGGGAATTGGTGGGAAGATGTCATCCACCTCATCCACTGTGCAAGCCTGTAGTGAGTGTTTGGAGCTGGCATCCAGAACTCCATCTGCAAGGAATTCTGGGAAGCAAGGCATTTGGCTTTTCACCTGCTTGCTTTTGGAATATCAATAAAAGACTGGGGCAAGAAAAAGAGGAGTAAACATGAGAAGAAAATGTAAAGAGTGAGTGAAGAGAGAATGTAAGGTATGGAGTGTGTGTGTGTGTGTGTGTGTGTGTGTGTGTATGTATGTGGGGTGTGAGATGTATATAAGATGACTGTAAAGAGTGTGTGCAAGAGTGAAAGAGGAACACACAAAGGTGTGTATGAGTATGGGAGTTCAAGAAAGCAGAGTGCACAAGAGAATACAGAGTGTGTGCAGCCCCAAGCTGTGAATGAGTGAGAGAGAAAGAGAAAAGAGAATGAGAGAGAAGAGAGAGAAACTTAAGGCTTAAAAAAATTGCCTGTCAGCTTGTATCCAAAAGAGTAGTCTGTATATATACATCTAATAATAATATTTTATCAACAAATGTACGGTTTTCTTCATTATTCTCTTAAAATATATTACATTTACATGTCATTACATTGAATATAATAATAAACTCAGACATGGGTAAGAGGGTGTTTATTGTATGTTTTAATAAAGAATCATGAGATTTTATGTGAGGGACATAAACATCTGGGAATCTTCTTGTCTATGGGGAGTTCTAAATGACTCCCCAATATTGAGGGCTAATATGTATATTGAATAGATTGGAAGTCTTGGTTGAGAAGGTTGTTTTGCAGTTACTTAATACACTTATTCTTAATATCCTAGATTGTTCTCTACCCCAGAACTTCTCAACCTTGTTACTAAGTCATGAGTTCTGGTGGCTTTTCCTGTGCATTGGTGCCTGGCTTCTACCCAGCAGTCAGTTGCCTAGCAACAATGCCCTTCTACCATTTGATAACCAAAGCTATCTCCAGGGCTGAGGATGTAGCTCATAGGACATTTGCTTAGCATACCTAAAGTCCATAGTTCTATCCTCAGAACATTCAGAGGGAAGGGCAATGGTATCTATAATTTGCCTAATATGACTTGGTAACTAAAATTGCTCTTTGCTGAGGATTTGGAGCTATGCATTAAGTCTTGCTGTGGTAGCATGAGGACTTGAGTTCAGATCCCCAACACGTATGTAAAAACTTAGCATGGCCATGTGTGCCTTTAACCCCAGTGCTAGGGAAGCTGAAGCAGGCACCCCACCCCCACCCCCAGAGATTTGATGCACAGCCTGTGTAGCTAAAATAGCAAGCCCAGGTTCAGTAAGAGAAGAGGTCTCAAAAAATAAGGTGGAGCGCACCTGAAGTGGACCCATGGTATCTGCATGCACACCTGCATGCACATCTGCGCACATATCTGCATACATGCCTGCATGCATACATGCATATCTACATATACACCACATATAGAATTGTACTTGGTTATCAATCATCATTCTAACTGCTCAAGGTCAAGATTCTGGGTGATCAACTAGTAGTTGCTAGAAATTAAAACAACTAACACTGCATCTTATTATTCTTTCCTTCTTGGCCTATGAGATCAAACACCACAAGCTTATTCAAACAGGTTGAAATGATTTGGAAATAATGGCATACACTGTTTTTCCATTACTGAAGAAGATAGCCTGGGATGGCTCTGATCTCCCCTTCTGCATCCGACGACTATGTAATTCCACAGATTGTGAGAGTGGGTTTACCTTTGAAGATCTCATTAAGCTTTATTGACCTTCATTTTTATTCACACTGAGAAGGGCGCAGTGGTGTGACTGGATCATTTTTATTCACACTGAGAGGATGAGGTGGTGTGACGGGATCTTGCAGGCCCAGTGGAGAGGCAGCCTGCATAAGGATCGCAGACTGAAGACAGATCATTCGAGGTGCCTTTGTAGCTCTCTCTTCTCCAACTGTGCGCTGGCTGCAGCAAACATCCAGTGTCCCAGGTCGATAAGTGAATGGGGCTATTCCAGTGAGGTTTACTCTAACAGCACACATCACGAACCCCAAGACTTGTGGTTTTGTGAGGGTGTCCTTGACTGCTTCAGGCAGGCAAACCATGCTGCCATCCTCTCCACCAGCACAACCCAGACTTTCCATCTCTGTCTTTCCTGACACAAGAAAGAATGAATGCATCTCCCTCTGAAAACACACATTTTTGTTGTCTGGGGAGTGTCCCAGTGAAATGCCCGCTTCTTATATCCCTCCTCTGCTCTATGCTGTATGAGTACAAAGGTGCCTCAGAAGCCCCAGGGCAACTCAGCAGCACGTACCTGTACCTTTCCTGTTCACTAAGGTCACTGTCAGCTTCTGAGAGATGAGCAGAGAATGAGCCATCGGTTCTTATGCATTCTTTGTCTATGCTAACAACCCATGCCACCAGGAGTATTTGGTAAAGACCTAGCTGTTTCCTTCTCAGCACCTAAAGAAGCAAGATGTCGTTGGTGAGGATGTCCCTAGCTGGATTGAAGCAGTCCATGGCTTATAGATTCTCCGGCATGGACAAATATTACACAAAGTCCTTGATCTCTGCATTAATGGCAACCACAACCACAGCTGGCACATGTGGGGGGCCACCAGGTTGAGCTGGACCAGGCTAAATGACAGAGTACCTGCTGACCCATACAACATATATATCCAAGGGAGCTTCCTGGAGGGAACGGGGTCACAGAGCAAGCCCTCGGTAGGCTCTGTCCAGCCCTAAGCGTTTCTATTCCCCTCTATCACCAGCACAGCCACTGGTGGATCCCTCATGGAGCGGACTGTGCAGAGGAACACAAGGGGTCAAGTTTTGTGTTAACTTACCCAGTAGTCTAACGTAAGCATGAAGAAAGCAGAGATCCCTGGGGAAGTGAAACTACAGGTTAGGAAAATTACACACACACCTGCCACCTGCTGCATGTTGCCTTCAGGACATCTGTTGAAATAAACTCAGAAAGAGTACCGTACTAACGTAGTGCATATTAACACAACAAGGAGAAACCAGGTTTAAATTTCTTTGAAAAGCCAAGGGATCTGGCTTCCTTACGCTACTTGGACAAAGTTTTCTGTTCCTATAGGACTCGGTACATCGGAGAGAAGCTACACTAAGATGCCCCCAACCCTGCTGTGGAGGAAGCATAAGAAACAGCTCCAGGCAAAGCAGAATTGAGCAATCGAGCAAGCAGGCCTGTGTGGATGTGAGGCCAAAAGGAAAAGCAAAACATTGTGAGTTCTGTGTTGTTTTATGCATCGTTTTGAATAATATTTAGGGGTGAGGCCCCCTAAAGTTCTTTTTGCTGACTTCTCTACAGATGACTTCCTAATTGGACTCCAGGTCCTGTAGAAGGTTTATGGCTTCTTTAGGCTTAAATCAAGTTTCTTTGGTTAAGTGGCACTGAATGACTGCAATAAATATTCCTTGCACCAGTTGATGTCTAGGTATTTAGATACTGCACTGAGTAAAGCAAGCCACGTGTGTTCCTTCATGGAGCTGATAGTTCAACTGGGGACGAACGAGGTGTTCAGAGCTCTTATTGCAGACTGAGTGGGCTTTAAGCCTTTCTGTATTATTCCAACCCAACCCACCAACTCAGTGATGGAAATACTATTGGTCCCATTTCACAGGCGTTGAAACTGAGGCTAAGCAAGACGTTTGCTCTGGACCCAGCCTTCACTGGCACACTATCTTTTTCTAGGGGACTGGCCACTCGCAGCAATTAGAAAGGCAAGGTAAGCTCAGTGTACACTGGAGACTCTAGCGCCAATGCTACAACCTCTGTTAGGTCTCAAACCTGGCACAGAAGACTGAGGTGCCTATTTAACATATCAAAGCAGATCTTCCTGAACCTGTGATAGGGTTCTCCTGGCTGGTATATGCTGCCCTCCACCAGGAACTTCCCCAGCCCATGAGCTGAGCTGCCAATTCCTCAGAGGTTCTTCCCTATATAATCCAACCATTTTGGTTACCTGTTCTCTTTGGCCTCCTGGCTGCTGCATCTGGTTCCTTTGCTCTCCCCTCTCACTTTCCCTCCCCATCTCCCTACATGGCTCAAGATCATGCCCACTCTGGATGCCCCCAGATGTGCCTGCCTCTGGCTATGCTCTCCCACATATGGCACATTAAAATGTTTCCTCTACCATACTTAGGAACAGCAGTCATGCCCTTTCTTTTCTGCTTTGTATAGGTCAGGGTTCTCTAGAGTCACAGAATGTATGAGTAGTCTCTATATAGTAAGGGAATTTGTCAATGACTTACAGCTTGTAGTCCAGCTCCCCAGCAATGGCCAGCAGCAGCTGTGGATGGAAGTCCAAGGATCTAGCAGTTGCTCAGTCCCACCAGGCAAGCAGGCAAAGAAGTATGAGTCTTCCTTCTTCCAATGTCCTTATGTAGGTCTCCAGCAGAGGGTGTGGCCCAGATTAAAGGCTTGTGTGCCACCTTGCCTTTAATCCCAGATGACTTGAACTCGGAGATCTCCATGTCTTTTTTTTTTTTTTTTTTTTTTTTTTTTTTTTTTTTTTTTTTAGTTTTCATGCTTTATTATTAGAAGAATAGAGAGAGAAAAGGAGATCGAGAAATAAAGGAAAAGGAGAAGATAGAGGGATGTCCATGATCATGTGGAAAGGGGAGACAGAATAGAGAGAGGGGGGAACAGAGAGAGAGAGAGAGAGAGAGAGAGAGAGAGAGAGAGAGAGAGAGAAGAACAAGAGAGGGGCGAAAGAGCTCTCCTTGTCTTTATCTTCTGGAATTCATAGCCACTATGCTTCAAGATCTCCATGCCAAGTTCCAGGTCAGAAACTTGAGCCTCCAGATTAGGATCATAGGTGAGCCTTCCAATTCTTGATTGTAGTTCATTCCAGATATAGTCAAGTTGACAACTAGGAATAGCCACTACACCCTTCCTTCCTTCCTTCCTTCCTTCCTTCCTTCCTTCCTTCCTTCCTTCCTTCCTTCCTTCCTTCCTTCCTCCGTCTCTCTCTCCCTCCCTCTCTCCTCCTCCCTCCCTCCCTCCCTCTCTCTCTCTCTCTCTCTCTCTCTCTCTCTCTCTCTCTGTCCATTCGTCTAGAGCAGAAACCCAGGACCAGTCATGTTTGCTTTCTTTTTTTTTTCCTGCTAAGGGAGGTCATTGAACACAGCAGGAAGAACACACTTCTCCTCACTCATGCACACTGACCTTGGAGAACAAGTTTCCTTGTTCTGTTGTCTGATGTAAATCTGCTTCTGATACTACCAGAGAACTTAATTTGTTCGCTCTTGGACCCCTTCCTTGGGGGATGCCTGTGTTCATCAGGAAACAGAGCAGTGAGTTAGTTTTATATGAGGTGGTTGCAAGAGAAAGTTTCAAGGAAGGAGCAAACTTTCTAAGGCCAAAACAGCAATAACGCGATAAAACAACTGTCTACATTGAGGATGCCACCCAAACATCAACATACACATCTATTACACATCAAATAATGACAACAAGAACCACAGAAGTGACCACACACAGCCAGAGGCATAGTGTTGCAGTGAGAACAAAGACAGCCATAAATATTCCAGGGAGCCAATAAAAGAAGATGAAGAAGGAGGAAAGGGGGGTGGGTGGAGAAAGAAAGAAACTCAGAAGTGGTTAGCTCTCCAGTGTAATGGGCTCCATAAAAGCTTTCATTGTTAAGGGAGTCGCTTTAGTAAGAGGTATATGAAGAAAGCTGAATGAATGTGAGAAATTGCATGTAATAACCAGAGCCCAAAGATGATTATCAACCTCTGAATCCTGTATTTTGGAGCTAGTCAGTGCTGCTATTAGAAGATTGCCATTGTAAGTTAAAGAAAAGCTTGTGCGGTACTTTCCTCCCCCTTCTGGGGAAACAGAAAGTCAATATAGGCTTCTCCTCTGTGCTAAGTCCATTTATGTGAACAATTATTGTAAAGATGTAATCCAATCTCACAGTGTTTCCCATAGTCTAACTCCTGTAAACTTTTTCCAGCAGAATTCTGCACATACAACTTGCACCAACCATGAGCTGAACATCAGCAGGAAGTGGCTTCCTTCCCCATCTCCCTTCCTCCAAACTTCTATCCCATTCTTCAGCCATCTGTTTGTTTTGCCCCTGCCTATTGACAGGACCGTGGGTGACATTTAAGGTAGATAACCTGTCTATAGCTCAACCATTCAAAGACTGGTCAACCAGAATCATAATGAACAGAAAACCGGGTGCTTGTTTGTTTGTTTGTTTTTGCTTAGTTTAGTTTAGTTTAGTTTTGTTTTTTAACATTAGGCTTTCATGTGGTTTTCTTGTGTTCTGTGGGAAGTACAGGGTGTCCTGTGCTTTTCTCAGCAGGTGGCAGCAGCAAGGTCTTCTAGAATGTTTGTGTGTGAGGGTGGGGTAGATTATTGAGAGATGATGGCATTGCTAAGCAGATGCTAATGATTGGTGTTCCTGAAGCTGTGTCTGATACAAATGAAATGTCTTAGGATAAGAGTTGCCTTTTCTTGTGTACCTCAGGCTAGTCTTGAGATTTATATAACCCAGGATGGCTATGAGGTTTATGTAGCCCAGGGTAACTGTGAAATACAGATCTCTCCACCTCTACCTCCCAGTGCTGCAGCTCCAGGTATTCCATACCTAGTTTGTGCTGTGCTAGGGACCAAAGCTAGGCTTCCTCCACAGTAGGCAAGCTCTCCACCAACGTACCCTGTCCCAACCTCGACAGTTGCATTTTTCTTGCTTAAAACTGCCCCTGACTGGGAGTCTCTCAGGGCCAAGGATGTGGCTGAAAACCCAAAAGATACATGTGAATCTTTATCAAGACTTATTTGGTCAATAAGACTTATTTGGTCAGATGACCCTGAGATGGATTACATTTTCAAATCTCTACTAAACAGTTCAAAAACATTTACTTAGAATTTGTAGCAAGGCAGGCAAGGAGGCTCAGTGGGTAAGGTGCTTACGGGTAAGCTTGACAAATTGAGTTTGCCAATATGATGGAGGGATAGAAACACTGTCTACAAATTGTCCTCTTACCTCCATAAGTGCTTACACACACACACACACACACACACACACACACACACACACACACACACAC